>NW_028168495.1:17500-31041 GCF_964237585.1 Gallinula chloropus | reverse complement strand
TCAGGCCAGCTAGGTCTTTGGGTCCTGGCTCCTTCGCTTTGGGAGCAGTCGCTGGACGTTTGGCACGTTGGCCGGAGAGTGCTGGTTCCTGTCGTAGTGCATCGAAAGCCCCCAGACCCAAATGGAGAGGGGCTGCTTGGGGGCCCCCTGGGGCCCCTTCAGGCCAGCTAGGTCTTTGGGTCCTGGCTCCTTCGCTTTGGGAGCAGTCGCTGGACGTTTGGCACGTTGGCCGGAGAGTGCTTCTCGGGCCGCGACCTGCAACCGGGCAGGTACCTCCCAGGTTCCCGGCCCAACGAAAGCCCCCAGACCCAAATGGAGAGGGGCTGCTTGGGGGCCCCCTGGGGCCCCTTCAGGCCAGCTAGGTCTTTGGGTCCTGGCTCCTTCGCTTTGGGAGCAGTCGCTGGACGTTCGGCACGTTGGCCGGAGAGTGCTTCTCGGGCCGCGACCTGCAACCGGGCAGGTACCTCCCAGGTTCCCGGCCCAACGAAAGCCCCCAGACCCAAATGGAGAGGGGCTGCTTGGGGGCCCCCTGGGGCCCCTTCAGGCCAGCTAGGTCTTTGGGTCCTGGCTCCTTCGCTTTGGGAGCAGTCGCTGGACGTTCGGCACGTTGGCCGGAGAGTGCTTCTCAGGCCGCGACCTGCAACCGGGCAGGTACCTCCCAGGTTCCCGGCCCAACGAAAGCCCCCAGACCCAAATGGAGAGGGGCTGCTTGGGGGCCCCCTGGGGCCCCTTCAGGCCAGCTAGGTCTTTGGGTCCTGGCTCCTTCGCTTTGGGAGCAGTCGCTGGACGTTTGGCACGTTGGCCGGAGAGTGCTTCTCGGGCCGCGACCTGCAACCGGGCAGGTACCTCCCAGGTTCCCGGCCCAACGAAAGCCCCCAGACCCAAATGGAGAGGGGCTGCTTGGGGGCCCCCTGGGGCCCCTTCAGGCCAGCTAGGTCTTTGGGTCCTGGCTCCTTCGCTTTGGGAGCAGTCGCTGGACATTTGGCACGTTGGCCGGAGAGTGCTTCTCGGGCCGCGACCTGCAACCGGGCAGGTACCTCCCAGGTTCCCGGCCCAACGAAAGCCCCCAGACCCAAATGGAGAGGGGCTGCTTGGGGGCCCCCTGGGGCCCCTTCAGGCCAGCTAGGTCTTTGGGTCCTGGCTCCTTCGCTTTGGGAGCAGTCGCTGGACGTTCGGCACGTTGGCCGGAGAGTGCTTCTCAGGCCGCGACCTGCAACCGGGCAGGTACCTCCCAGGTTCCCGGCCCAACGAAAGCCCCCAGACCCAAATGGAGAGGGGCTGCTTGGGGGCCCCCTGGGGCCCCTTCAGGCCAGCTAGGTCTTTGGGTCCTGGCTCCTTCGCTTTGGGAGCAGTCGCTGGACGTTTGGCACGTTGGCCGGAGAGTGCTTCTCGGGCCGCGACCTGCAACCGGGCAGGTACCTCCCAGGTTCCCGGCCCAACGAAAGCCCCCAGACCCAAATGGAGAGGGGCTGCTTGGGGGCCCCCTGGGGCCCCTTCAGGCCAGCTAGGTCTTTGGGTCCTGGCTCCTTCGCTTTGGGAGCAGTCGCTGGACGTTTGGCACGTTGGCCGGAGAGTGCTTCTCGGGCCGCGACCTGCAACCGGGCAGGTACCTCCCAGGTTCCCGGCCCAACGAAAGCCCCCAGACCCAAATGGAGAGGGGCTGCTTGGGGGCCCCCTGGGGCCCCTTCAGGCCAGCTAGGTCTTTGGGTCCTGGCTCCTTCGCTTTGGGAGCAGTCGCTGGACGTTTGGCACGTTGGCCGGAGAGTGCTTCTCGGGCCGCGACCTGCAACCGGGCAGGTACCTCCCAGGTTCCCGGCCCAACGAAAGCCCCCAGACCCAAATGGAGAGGGGCTGCTTGGGGGCCCCCTGGGGCCCCTTCAGGCCAGCTAGGTCTTTGGGTCCTGGCTCCTTCGCTTTGGGAGCAGTCGCTGGACGTTCGGCACGTTGGCCGGAGAGTGCTTCTCGGGCCGCGACCTGCAACCGGGCAGGTACCTCCCAGGTTCCCGGCCCAACGAAAGCCCCCAGACCCAAATGGAGAGGGGCTGCTTGGGGGCCCCCTGGGGCCCCTTCAGGCCAGCTAGGTCTTTGGGTCCTGGCTCCTTCGCTTTGGGAGCAGTCGCTGGACGTTCGGCACGTTGGCCGGAGAGTGCTTCTCAGGCCGCGACCTGCAACCGGGCAGGTACCTCCCAGGTTCCCGGCCCAACGAAAGCCCCCAGACCCAAATGGAGAGGGGCTGCTTGGGGGCCCCCTGGGGCCCCTTCAGGCCAGCTAGGTCTTTGGGTCCTGGCTCCTTCGCTTTGGGAGCAGTCGCTGGACGTTTGGCACGTTGGCCGGAGAGTGCTTCTCGGGCCGCGACCTGCAACCGGGCAGGTACCTCCCAGGTTCCCGGCCCAACGAAAGCCCCCAGACCCAAATGGAGAGGGGCTGCTTGGGGGCCCCCTGGGGCCCCTTCAGGCCAGCTAGGTCTTTGGGTCCTGGCTCCTTCGCTTTGGGAGCAGTCGCTGGACGTTTGGCACGTTGGCCGGAGAGTGCTTCTCGGGCCGCGACCTGCAACCGGGCAGGTACCTCCCAGGTTCCCGGCCCAACGAAAGCCCCCAGACCCAAATGGAGAGGGGCTGCTTGGGGGCCCCCTGGGGCCCCTTCAGGCCAGCTAGGTCTTTGGGTCCTGGCTCCTTCGCTTTGGGAGCAGTCGCTGGACATTTGGCACGTTGGCCGGAGAGTGCTTCTCGGGCCGCGACCTGCAACCGGGCAGGTACCTCCCAGGTTCCCGGCCCAACGAAAGCCCCCAGACCCAAATGGAGAGGGGCTGCTTGGGGGCCCCCTGGGGCCCCTTCAGGCCAGCTAGGTCTTTGGGTCCTGGCTCCTTCGCTTTGGGAGCAGTCGCTGGACGTTTGGCACGTTGGCCGGAGAGTGCTTCTCGGGCCGCGACCTGCAACCGGGCAGGTACCTCCCAGGTTCCCGGCCCAACGAAAGCCCCCAGACCCAAATGGAGAGGGGCTGCTTGGGGGCCCCCTGGGGCCCCTTCAGGCCAGCTAGGTCTTTGGGTCCTGGCTCCTTCGCTTTGGGAGCAGTCGCTGGACGTTCGGCACGTTGGCCGGAGAGTGCTTCTCGGGCCGCGACCTGCAACCGGGCAGGTACCTCCCAGGTTCCCGGCCCAACGAAAGCCCCCAGACCCAAATGGAGAGGGGCTGCTTGGGGGCCCCCTGGGGCCCCTTCAGGCCAGCTAGGTCTTTGGGTCCTGGCTCCTTCGCTTTGGGAGCAGTCGCTGGACGTTCGGCACGTTGGCCGGAGAGTGCTTCTCAGGCCGCGACCTGCAACCGGGCAGGTACCTCCCAGGTTCCCGGCCCAACGAAAGCCCCCAGACCCAAATGGAGAGGGGCTGCTTGGGGGCCCCCTGGGGCCCCTTCAGGCCAGCTAGGTCTTTGGGTCCTGGCTCCTTCGCTTTGGGAGCAGTCGCTGGACGTTTGGCACGTTGGCCGGAGAGTGCTTCTCGGGCCGCGACCTGCAACCGGGCAGGTACCTCCCAGGTTCCCGGCCCAACGAAAGCCCCCAGACCCAAATGGAGAGGGGCTGCTTGGGGGCCCCCTGGGGCCCCTTCAGGCCAGCTAGGTCTTTGGGTCCTGGCTCCTTCGCTTTGGGAGCAGTCGCTGGACATTTGGCACGTTGGCCGGAGAGTGCTTCTCGGGCCGCGACCTGCAACCGGGCAGGTACCTCCCAGGTTCCCGGCCCAACGAAAGCCCCCAGACCCAAATGGAGAGGGGCTGCTTGGGGGCCCCCTGGGGCCCCTTCAGGCCAGCTAGGTCTTTGGGTCCTGGCTCCTTCGCTTTGGGAGCAGTCGCTGGACATTTGGCACGTTGGCCGGAGAGTGCTTCTCGGGCCGCGACCTGCAACCGGGCAGGTACCTCCCAGGTTCCCGGCCCAACGAAAGCCCCCAGACCCAAATGGAGAGGGGCTGCTTGGGGGCCCCCTGGGGCCCCTTCAGGCCAGCTAGGTCTTTGGGTCCTGGCTCCTTCGCTTTGGGAGCAGTCGCTGGACGTTTGGCACGTTGGCCGGAGAGTGCTTCTCGGGCCGCGACCTGCAACCGGGCAGGTACCTCCCAGGTTCCCGGCCCAACGAAAGCCCCCAGACCCAAATGGAGAGGGGCTGCTTGGGGGCCCCCTGGGGCCCCTTCAGGCCAGCTAGGTCTTTGGGTCCTGGCTCCTTCGCTTTGGGAGCAGTCGCTGGACGTTTGGCACGTTGGCCGGAGAGTGCTTCTCGGGCCGCGACCTGCAACCGGGCAGGTACCTCCCAGGTTCCCGGCCCAACGAAAGCCCCCAGACCCAAATGGAGAGGGGCTGCTTGGGGGGCCCCTGGGGCCCCTTCAGGCCAGCTAGGTCTTTGGGTCCTGGCTCCTTCGCTTTGGGAGCAGTCGCTGGACGTTGGGCACGTTGGCCGGAGAGTGCTTCTCGGGCCGCGACCTGCAACCGGGCAGGTACCTCCCAGGTTCCCGGCCCAACGAAAGCCCCCAGACCCAAATGGAGAGGGGCTGCTTGGGGGCCCCCTGGGGCCCCTTCAGGCCAGCTAGGTCTTTGGGTCCTGGCTCCTTCGCTTTGGGAGCAGTCGCTGGACGTTCGGCACGTTGGCCGGAGAGTGCTTCTCGGGCCGCGACCTGCAACCGGGCTGGTACCTCCCAGGTTCCCGGCCGAACGAAAGCCCCCAGACCCAAATGGAGAGGGGCTGCTTGGGGGCCCCCTGGGGCCCCTTCAGGCCAGCTAGGTCTTTGGGTCCTGGCTCCTTCGCTTTGGGAGCAGTAGCCGGACGTTTGGCACGTTGGCCGGAGAGTGCTTCTCGGGCCGCGACCTGCAACCGGGCAGGTACCTCCCAGGTTCCCGGCCCAACGAAAGCCCCCAGACCCAAATGGAGAGGGGCTGCTTGGGGGCCCCCTGGGGCCCCTTCAGGCCAGCTAGGTCTTTGGGTCCTGGCTCCTTCGCTTTGGGAGCAGTCGCTGGACGTTTGGCACGTTGGCCGGAGAGTGCTTCTCGGGCCGCGACCTGCAACCGGGCAGGTACCTCCCAGGTTCCCGGCCCAACGAAAGCCCCCAGACCCAAATGGAGAGGGGCTGCTTGGGGGCCCCCTGGGGCCCCTTCAGGCCAGCTAGGTCTTTGGGTCCTGGCTCCTTCGCTTTGGGAGCAGTCGCTGGACGTTTGGCACGTTGGCCGGAGAGTGCTTCTCGGGCCGCGACCTGCAACCGGGCAGGTACCTCCCAGGTTCCCGGCCCAACGAAAGCCCCCAGACCCAAATGGAGAGGGGCTGCTTGGGGGCCCCCTGGGGCCCCTTCAGGCCAGCTAGGTCTTTGGGTCCTGGCTCCTTCGCTTTGGGAGCAGTCGCTGGACGTTTGGCACGTTGGCCGGAGAGTGCTTCTCGGGCCGCGACCTGCAACCGGGCAGGTACCTCCCAGGTTCCCGGCCCAACGAAAGCCCCCAGACCCAAATGGAGAGGGGCTGCTTGGGGGCCCCCTGGGGCCCCTTCAGGCCAGCTAGGTCTTTGGGTCCTGGCTCCTTCGCTTTGGGAGCAGTCGCTGGACGTTCGGCACGTTGGCCGGAGAGTGCTTCTCGGGCCGCGACCTGCAACCGGGCAGGTACCTCCCAGGTTCCCGGCCCAACGAAAGCCCCCAGACCCAAATGGAGAGGGGCTGCTTGGGGGCCCCCTGGGGCCCCTTCAGGCCAGCTAGGTCTTTGGGTCCTGGCTCCTTCGCTTTGGGAGCAGTCGCTGGACGTTCGGCACGTTGGCCGGAGAGTGCTTCTCAGGCCGCGACCTGCAACCGGGCAGGTACCTCCCAGGTTCCCGGCCCAACGAAAGCCCCCAGACCCAAATGGAGAGGGGCTGCTTGGGGGCCCCCTGGGGCCCCTTCAGGCCAGCTAGGTCTTTGGGTCCTGGCTCCTTCGCTTTGGGAGCAGTCGCTGGACGTTTGGCACGTTGGCCGGAGAGTGCTTCTCGGGCCGCGACCTGCAACCGGGCAGGTACCTCCCAGGTTCCCGGCCCAACGAAAGCCCCCAGACCCAAATGGAGAGGGGCTGCTTGGGGGCCCCCTGGGGCCCCTTCAGGCCAGCTAGGTCTTTGGGTCCTGGCTCCTTCGCTTTGGGAGCAGTCGCTGGACGTTTGGCACGTTGGCCGGAGAGTGCTTCTCGGGCCGCGACCTGCAACCGGGCAGGTACCTCCCAGGTTCCCGGCCCAACGAAAGCCCCCAGACCCAAATGGAGAGGGGCTGCTTGGGGGCCCCCTGGGGCCCCTTCAGGCCAGCTAGGTCTTTGGGTCCTGGCTCCTTCGCTTTGGGAGCAGTCGCTGGACATTTGGCACGTTGGCCGGAGAGTGCTTCTCGGGCCGCGACCTGCAACCGGGCAGGTACCTCCCAGGTTCCCGGCCCAACGAAAGCCCCCAGACCCAAATGGAGAGGGGCTGCTTGGGGGCCCCCTGGGGCCCCTTCAGGCCAGCTAGGTCTTTGGGTCCTGGCTCCTTCGCTTTGGGAGCAGTCGCTGGACGTTTGGCACGTTGGCCGGAGAGTGCTTCTCGGGCCGCGACCTGCAACCGGGCAGGTACCTCCCAGGTTCCCGGCCCAACGAAAGCCCCCAGACCCAAATGGAGAGGGGCTGCTTGGGGGCCCCCTGGGGCCCCTTCAGGCCAGCTAGGTCTTTGGGTCCTGGCTCCTTCGCTTTGGGAGCAGTCGCTGGACGTTTGGCACGTTGGCCGGAGAGTGCTTCTCGGGCCGTGACCTGCAACCGGGCAGGTACCTCCCAGGTTCCCGGCCCAACGAAAGCCCCCAGACCCAAATGGAGAGGGGCTGCTTGGGGGGCCCCTGGGGCCCCTTCAGGCCAGCTAGGTCTTTGGGTCCTGGCTCCTTCGCTTTGGGAGCAGTCGCTGGACGTTGGGCACGTTGGCCGGAGAGTGCTTCTCGGGCCGCGACCTGCAACCGGGTAGGTACCTCCCAGGTTCCCGGCCCAACGAAAGCCCCCAGACCCAAATGGAGAGGGGCTGCTTGGGGGCCCCCTGGGGCCCCTTCAGGCCAGCTAGGTCTTTGGGTCCTGGCTCCTTCGCTTTGGGAGCAGTCGCTGGACGTTTGGCACGTTGGCCGGAGAGTGCTTCTCGGGCCGCGACCTGCAACCGGGCAGGTACCTCCCAGGTTCCCGGCCCAACGAAAGCCCCCAGACCCAAATGGAGAGGGGCTGCTTGGGGGCCCCCTGGGGCCCCTTCAGGCCAGCTAGGTCTTTGGGTCCTGGCTCCTTCGCTTTGGGAGCAGTCGCTGGACGTTTGGCACGTTGGCCGGAGAGTGCTTCTCGGGCCGCGACCTGCAACCGGGCAGGTAGCTCCCAGGTTCCCGGCCCAACGAAAGCCCCCAGACCCAAATGGAGAGGGGCTGCTTGGGGGCCCCCTGGGGCCCCTTCAGGCCAGCTAGGTCTTTGGGTCCTGGCTCCTTCGCTTTGGGAGCAGTCGCTGGACGTTTGGCACGTTGGCCGGAGAGTGCTTCTCGGGCCGCGACCTGCAACCGGGCTGGTACCTCACAGGTTCCCGGCCCAACGAAAGCCCCCAGACCCAAATGGAGAGGGGCTGCTTGGGGGCCCCCTGGGGCCCCTTCAGGCCAGCTAGGTCTTTGGGTCCTGGCTCCTTCGCTTTGGGAGCAGTCGCTGGACGTTTGGCACGTTGGCCGGAGAGTGCTTCTCGGGCCGCGACCTGCAACCGGGCAGGTACCTCCCAGGTTCCCGGCCCAACGAAAGCCCCCAGACCCAAATGGAGAGGGGCTGCTTGGGGGCCCCCTGGGGCCCCTTCAGGCCAGCTAGGTCTTTGGGTCCTGGCTCCTTCGCTTTGGGAGCAGTCGCTGGACGTTCGGCACGTTGGCCGGAGAGTGCTTCTCGGGCCGCGACCTGCAACCGGGCTGGTACCTCCCAGGTTCCCGGCCGAACGAAAGCCCCCAGACCCAAATGGAGAGGGGCTGCTTGGGGGCCCCCTGGGGCCCCTTCAGGCCAGCTAGGTCTTTGGGTCCTGGCTCCTTCGCTTTGGGAGCAGTAGCCGGACGTTTGGCACGTTGGCCGGAGAGTGCTTCTCGGGCCGCGACCTGCAACCGGGCAGGTACCTCCCAGGTTCCCGGCCCAACGAAAGCCCCCAGACCCAAATGGAGAGGGCCTGCTTGGGGGCCCCCTGGGGCCCCTTCAGGCCAGCTAGGTCTTTGGGTCCTGGCTCCTTCGCTTTGGGAGCAGTCGCTGGACGTTTGGCACGTTGGCCGGAGAGTGCTTCTCGGGCCGCGACCTGCAACCGGGCAGGTACCTCCCAGGTTCCCGGCCCAACGAAAGCCCCCAGACCCAAATGGAGAGGGGCTGCTTGGGGGCCCCCTGGGGCCCCTTCAGGCCAGCTAGGTCTTTGGGTCCTGGCTCCTTCGCTTTGGGAGCAGTCGCTGGACGTTCGGCACGTTGGCCGGAGAGTGCTTCTCGGGCCGCGACCTGCAACCGGGCAGGTACCTCCCAGGTTCCCGGCCCAACGAAAGCCCCCAGACCCAAATGGAGAGGGGCTGCTTGGGGGCCCCCTGGGGCCCCTTCAGGCCAGCTAGGTCTTTGGGTCCTGGCTGCTTCGCTTTGGGAGCAGTCGCTGGACGTTGGGCACGTTGGCCGGAGAGTGCTTCTCGGGCCGCGACCTGCAACCGGGCAGGTACCTCCCAGGTTCCCGGCCCAACGAAAGCCCCCAGACCCAAATGGAGAGGGGCTGCTTGGGGGCCCCCTGGGGCCCCTTCAGGCCAGCTAGGTCTTTGGGTCCTGGCTCCTTCGCTTTGGGAGCAGTCGCTGGACGTTTGGCACGTTGGCCGGAGAGTGCTTCTCGGGCCGCGACCTGCAACCGGGCAGGTACCTCCCAGGTTCCCGGCCCAACGAAAGCCCCCAGACCCAAATGGAGAGGGGCTGCTTGGGGGCCCCCTGGGGCCCCTTCAGGCCAGCTAGGTCTTTGGGTCCTGGCTCCTTCGCTTTGGGAGCAGTCGCTGGACGTTTGGCACGTTGGCCGGAGAGTGCTTCTCGGGCCGCGACCTGCAACCGGGCAGGTACCTCCCAGGTTCCCGGCCCAACGAAAGCCCCCAGACCCAAATGGAGAGGGGCTGCTTGGGGGCCCCCTGGGGCCCCTTCAGGACAGCTAGGTCTTTGGGTCCTGGCTCCTTCGCTTTGGGAGCAGTCGCTGGACGTTTGGCACGTTGGCCGGAGAGTGCTTCTCGGGCCGCGACCTGCAACCGGGCAGGTACCTCCCAGGTTCCCGGCCCAACGAAAGCCCCCAGACCCAAATGGAGAGGGGCTGCTTGGGGGCCCCCTGGGGCCCCTTCAGGCCAGCTAGGTCTTTGGGTCCTGGCTCCTTCGCTTTGGGAGCAGTCGCTGGACGTTTGGCACGTTGGCCGGAGAGTGCTTCTCGGGCCGCGACCTGCAACCGGGCAGGTACCTCCCAGGTTCCCGGCCCAACGAAAGCCCCCAGACCCAAATGGAGAGGGGCTGCTTGGGGGCCCCCTGGGGCCCCTTCAGGCCAGCTAGGTCTTTGGGTCCTGGCTCCTTCGCTTTGGGAGCAGTCGCTGGACGTTTGGCACGTTGGCCGGAGAGTGCTTCTCGGGCCGCGACCTGCAACCGGGCAGGTACCTCCCAGGTTCCCGGCCCAACGAAAGCCCCCAGACCCAAATGGAGAGGGGCTGCTTGGGGGCCCCCTGGGGCCCCTTCAGGCCAGCTAGGTCTTTGGGTCCTGGCTCCTTCGCTTTGGGAGCAGTCGCTGGACGTTCGGCACGTTGGCCGGAGAGTGCTTCTCGGGCCGCGACCTGCAACCGGGCAGGTACCTCCCAGGTTCCCGGCCCAACGAAAGCCCCCAGACCCAAATGGAGAGGGGCTGCTTGGGGGCCCCCTGGGGCCCCTTCAGGCCAGCTAGGTCTTTGGGTCCTGGCTCCTTCGCTTTGGGAGCAGTCGCTGGACGTTCGGCACGTTGGCCGGAGAGTGCTTCTCAGGCCGCGACCTGCAACCGGGCAGGTACCTCCCAGGTTCCCGGCCCAACGAAAGCCCCCAGACCCAAATGGAGAGGGGCTGCTTGGGGGCCCCCTGGGGCCCCTTCAGGCCAGCTAGGTCTTTGGGTCCTGGCTCCTTCGCTTTGGGAGCAGTCGCTGGACGTTTGGCACGTTGGCCGGAGAGTGCTTCTCGGGCCGCGACCTGCAACCGGGCAGGTACCTCCCAGGTTCCCGGCCCAACGAAAGCCCCCAGACCCAAATGGAGAGGGGCTGCTTGGGGGCCCCCTGGGGCCCCTTCAGGCCAGCTAGGTCTTTGGGTCCTGGCTCCTTCGCTTTGGGAGCAGTCGCTGGACGTTCGGCACGTTGGCCGGAGAGTGCTTCTCGGGCCGCGACCTGCAACCGGGCAGGTACCTCCCAGGTTCCCGGCCCAACGAAAGCCCCCAGACCCAAATGGAGAGGGGCTGCTTGGGGGCCCCCTGGGGCCCCTTCAGGCCAGCTAGGTCTTTGGGTCCTGGCTCCTTCGCTTTGGGAGCAGTCGCTGGACGTTTGGCACGTTGGCCGGAGAGTGCTTCTCGGGCCGCGACCTGCAACCGGGCAGGTACCTCCCAGGTTCCCAGCCCAACGAAAGCCCCCAGACCCAAATGGAGAGGGGCTGCTTGGGGGCCCCCTGGGGCCCCTTCAGGCCAGCTAGGTCTTTGGGTCCTGGCTCCTTTGCTTTGGGAGCAGTCGCTGGACGTTGGGCACGTTGGCCGGAGAGTGCTTCTCGGGCCGCGACCTGCAACCGGGCAGGTACCTCCCAGGTTCCCGGCCCAACGAAAGCCCCCAGACCCAAATGGAGAGGGGCTGCTTGGGGGCCCCCTGGGGCCCCTTCAGGCCAGCTAGGTCTTTGGGTCCTGGCTACTTCGCTTTGGGAGCAGTCGCTGGACGTTTGGCACGTTGGCCGGAGAGTGCTTCTCGGGCCGCGACCTGCAACCGGGCAGGTACCTCCCAGGTTCCCGGCCCAACGAAAGCCCCCAGACCCAAATGGAGAGGGGCTGCTTGGGGGCCCCCTGGGGCCCCTTCAGGCCAGCTAGGTCTTTGGGTCCTGGCTCCTTCGCTTTGGGAGCAGTCGCTGGACGTTTGGCACGTTGGCCGGAGAGTGCTTCTCGGGCCGCGACCTGCAACCGGGCAGGTACCTCCCAGGTTCCCGGCCCAACGAAAGCCCCCAGACCCAAATGGAGAGGGGCTGCTTGGGGGCCCCCTGGGGCCCCTTCAGGCCAGCTAGGTCTTTGGGTCCTGGCTCTTTCGCTTTGGGAGCAGTCGCTGGACGTTTGGCACGTTGGCCGGAGAGTGCTTCTCGGGCCGCGACCTGCAACCGGGCAGGTACCTCCCAGGTTCCCGGCCCAACGAAAGCCCCCAGACCCAAATGGAGAGGGGCTGCTTGGGGGCCCCCTGGGGCCCCTTCAGGCCAGCTAGGTCTTTGGGTCCTGGCTGCTTCGCTTTGGGAGCAGTCGCTGGACGTTCGGCACGTTGGCCGGAGAGTGCTTCTCGGGCCGCGACCTGCAACCGGGCAGGTACCTCCCAGGTTCCCGGCCCAACGAAAGCCCCCAGACCCAAATGGAGAGGGGCTGCTTGGGGGCCCCCTGGGGCCCCTTCAGGCCAGCTAGGTCTTTGGGTCCTGGCTCCTTCGCTTTGGGAGCAGTCGCTGGACGTTTGGCACGTTGGCCGGAGAGTGCTTCTCGGGCCGCGACCTGCAACCCAGAAGGTACCTCCCAGGTTCCCGGCCCAACGAAAGCCCCCAGACCCAAATGGAGAGGGGCTGCTTGGGGGCCCCCTGGGGCCCCTTCAGGCCAGCTAGGTCTTTGGGTCCTGGCTCCTTCGCTTTGGGAGCAGTCGCTGGACGTTTGGCACGTTGGCCGGAGAGTGCTTCTCGGGCCGCGACCTGCAACCGGGCAGGTACCTCCCAGGTTCCCGGCCCAACGAAAGCCCCCAGACCCAAATGGAGAGGGGCTGCTTGGGGGCCCCCTGGGGCCCCTTCAGGCCAGCTAGGTCTTTGGGTCCTGGCTCCTTCGCTTTGGGAGCAGTCGCTGGACGTTGGGCACGTTGGCCGGAGAGTGCTTCTCGGGCCGCGACCTGCAACCGGGCAGGTACCTCCCAGGTTCCCGGCCCAACGAAAGCCCCCAGACCCAAATGGAGAGGAGCTGCTTGGGGGCCCCCTGGGGCCCCTTCAGGCCAGCTAGGTCTTTGGGTCCTGGCTCCTTCGCTTTGGGAGCAGTCGCTGGACGTTTGGCACGTTGGCCGGAGAGTGCTTCTCGGGCCGCGACCTGCAACCGGGCAGGTACCTCCCAGGTTCCCGGCCCAACGAAAGCCCCCAGACCCAAATGGAGAGGGGCTGCTTGGGGGCCCCCTGGGGCCCCTTCAGGCCAGCTAGGTCTTTGGGTCCTGGCTGCTTCGCTTTGGGAGCAGTCGCTGGACGTTGGGCACGTTGGCCGGAGAGTGCTTCTCGGGCCGCGACCTGCAACCGGGCAGGTACCTCCCAGGTTCCCGGCCCAACGAAAGCCCCCAGACCCAAATGGAGAGGGGCTGCTTGGGGGCCCCCTGGGGCCCCTTCAGGCCAGCTAGGTCTTTGGGTCCTGGCTCCTTCGCTTTGGGAGCAGTCGCTGGACGTTTGGCACGTTGGCCGGAGAGTGCTTCTCGGGCCGCGACCTGCAACCGGGCAGGTACCTCCCAGGTTCCCGGCCCAACGAAAGCCCCCAGACCCAAATGGAGAGGGGCTGCTTGGGGGCCCCCTGGGGCCCCTTCAGGCCAGCTAGGTCTTTGGGTCCTGGCTCCTTCGCTTTGGGAGCAGTCGCTGGACGTTCGGCATGTTGGCCGGAGAGTGCTTCTCGGGCCGCGACCTGCAACCGGGCAGGTACCTCCCAGGTTCCCGGCCCAACGAAAGCCCCCAGACCCAAATGGAGAGGGGCTGCTTGGGGGCCCCCTGGGGCCCCTTCAGGCCAGCTAGGTCTTTGGGTCCTGGCTGCTTCGCTTTGGGAGCAGTCGCTGGACGTTTGGCACGTTGGCCGGAGAGTGCTTCTCGGGCCGCGACCTGCAACCGGGCAGGTACCTCCCAGGTTTCCGGCCCAACGAAAGCCCCCAGACCCAAATGGAGAGGGGCTGCTTGGGGGCCCCCTGGGGCCCCTTCAGGCCAGCTAGATCTTTGGGTCCTGGCTCCTTCGCTTTGGGAGCAGTCGCTGGACGTTGGGCACGTTGGCCGGAGAGTGCTTCTCGGGCCGCGACCTGCAACCGGGCAGGTACCTCCCAGGTTCCCGGCCCAACGAAAGCCCCCAGACCCAAATGGAGAGGGGCTGCTTGGGGGCCCCCTGGGGCCCCTTCAGGCCAGCTAGGTCTTTGGGTCCTGGCTCCTTCGCTTTGGGAGCAGTCGCTGGACGTTTGGCACGTTGGCCGGAGAGTGCTTCTCGGGCCGCGACCTGCAACCGGGCAGGTACCTCCCAGGTTCCCGGCCCAACGAAAGCCCCCAGACCCAAATGGAGAGGGGCTGCTTGGGGGCCCCCTGGGGCCCCTTCAGGCCAGCTAG
>NW_028168495.1:0-7500 GCF_964237585.1 Gallinula chloropus | reverse complement strand
GAAAGCCCCCAGACCCAAATGGAGAGGGGCTGCTTGGGGGCCCCCTGGGGCCCCTTCAGGCCAGCTAGGTCTTTGGGTCCTGGCTGCTTCGCTTTGGGAGCAGTCGCTGGACGTTCGGCACGTTGGCCGGAGAGTGCTTCTCGGGCCGCGACCTGCAACCGGGCAGGTACCTCCCAGGTTCCCGGCCCAACGAAAGCCCCCAGACCCAAATGGAGAGGGGCTGCTTGGGGGCCCCCTGGGGCCCCTTCAGGCCAGCTAGGTCTTTGGGTCCTGGCTCCTTCGCTTTGGGAGCAGTCGCTGGACGTTGGGCACGTTGGCCGGAGAGTGCTTCTCGGGCCGCGACCTGCAACCGGGCAGGTACCTCCCAGGTTCCCGGCCCAACGAAAGCCCCCAGACCCAAATGGAGAGGGGCTGCTTGGGGGCCCCCTGGGGCCCCTTCAGGCCAGCTAGGTCTTTGGGTCCTGGCTCCTTCGCTTTGGGAGCAGTCGCTGGACGTTTGGCACGTTGGCCGGAGAGTGCTTCTCGGGCCGCGACCTGCAACCGGACAGGTACCTCCCAGGTTCCCGGCCCAACGAAAGCCCCCAGACCCAAATGGAGAGGGGCTGCTTGGGGGCCCCCTGGGGCCCCTTCAGGCCAGCTAGGTCTTTGGGTCCTGGCTCCTTCGCTTTGGGAGCAGTCGCTGGACGTTTGGCACGTTGGCCGGAGAGTGCTTCTCGGGCCGCGACCTGCAACCGGGCAGGTACCTCCCAGGTTCCCGGCCCAACGAAAGCCCCCAGACCCAAATGGAGAGGGGCTGCTTGGGGGCCCCCTGGGGCCCCTTCAGGCCAGCTAGGTCTTTGGGTCCTGGCTCCTTCGCTTTGGGAGCAGTCGCTGGACGTTTGGCACGTTGGCCGGAGAGTGCTTCTCGGGCCGCGACCTGCAACCGGGCAGGTACCTCCCAGGTTCCCGGCCCAACGAAAGCCCCCAGACCCAAATGGAGAGGGGCTGCTTGGGGGCCCCCTGGGGCCCCTTCAGGCCAGCTAGGTCTTTGGGTCCTGGCTCCTTCGCTTTGGGAGCAGTCGCTGGACGTTGGGCACGTTGGCCGGAGAGTGCTTCTCGGGCCGCGACCTGCAACCGGGCAGGTACCTCCCAGGTTCCCGGCCCAACGAAAGCCCCCAGACCCAAATGGAGAGGGGCTGCTTGGGGGCCCCCTGGGGCCCCTTCAGGCCAGCTAGGTCTTTGGGTCCTGGCTCCTTCGCTTTGGGAGCAGTCGCTGGACGTTCGGTACGTTGGCCGGAGAGTGCTTCTCGGGCCGCGAACTGCAACCGGGCAGGTACCTCCCAGGTTCCCGGCCCAACGAAAGCCCCCAGACCCAAATGGAGAGGGGCTGCTTGGGGGCCCCCTGGGGCCCCTTCAGGCCAGCTAGGTCTTTGGGTCCTGGCTCCTTCGCTTTGGGAGCAGTCGCTGGACGTTTGGCACGTTGGCCGGAGAGTGCTTCTCGGGCCGCGACCTGCAACCGGGCAGGTACCTCCCAGGTTCCCGGCCCAACGAAAGCCCCCAGACCCAAATGGAGAGGGGCTGCTTGGGGGCCCCCTGGGGCCCCTTCAGGCCAGCTAGGTCTTTGGGTCCTGGCTCCTTCGCTTTGGGAGCAGTCGCTGGACGTTGGGCACGTTGGCCGGAGAGTGCTTCTCGGGCCGCGACCTGCAACCGGGCAGGTACCTCCCAGGTTCCCGGCCCAACGAAAGCCCCCAGACCCAAATGGAGAGGGGCTGCTTGGGGGCCCCCTGGGGCCCCTTCAGGCCAGCTAGGTCTTTGGGTCCTGGCTCCTTCGCTTTGGGAGCAGTCGCTGGACGTTTGGCACGTTGGCCGGAGAGTGCTTCTCGGGCCGCGACCTGCAACCGGGCAGGTACCTCCCAGGTTCCCGGCCCAACGAAAGCCCCCAGACCCAAATGGAGAGGGGCTGCTTGGGGGCCCCCTGGGGCCCCTTCAGGCCAGCTAGGTCTTTGGGTCCTGGCTCCTTCGCTTTGGGAGCAGTCGCTGGACGTTTGGCACGTTGGCCGGAGAGTGCTTCTCGGGCCGCGACCTGCAACCGGGCAGGTACCTCCCAGGTTCCCGGCCCAACGAAAGCCCCCAGACCCAAATGGAGAGGGGCTGCTTGGGGGCCCCCTGGGGCCCCTTCAGGCCAGCTAGGTCTTTGGGTCCTGGCTCCTTCGCTTTGGGAGCAGTCGCTGGACGTTCGGCACGTTGGCCGGAGAGTGCTTCTCGGGCCGCGACCTGCAACCGGGCAGGTACCTCCCAGGTTCCCGGCCCAACGAAAGCCCCCAGACCCAAATGGAGAGGGGCTGCTTGGGGGCCCCCTGGGGCCCCTTCAGGCCAGCTAGGTCTTTGGGTCCTGGCTCCTTCGCTTTGGGAGCAGTCGCTGGACGTTTGGCACGTTGGCCGGAGAGTGCTTCTCGGGCCGCGACCTGCAACCGGGCAGGTACCTCCCAGGTTCCCGGCCCAACGAAAGCCCCCAGACCCAAATGGAGAGGGGCTGCTTGGGGGCCCCCTGGGGCCCCTTCAGGCCAGCTAGGTCTTTGGGTCCTGGCTCCTTCGCTTTGGGAGCAGTCGCTGGACGTTGGGCACGTTGGCCGGAGAGTGCTTCTCGGGCCGCGACCTGCAACCGGGCAGGTACCTCCCAGGTTCCCGGCCCAACGAAAGCCCCCAGACCCAAATGGAGAGGGGCTGCTTGGGGGCCCCCTGGGGCCCCTTCAGGCCAGCTAGGTCTTTGGGTCCTGGCTCCTTCGCTTTGGGAGCAGTCGCTGGACGTTTGGCACGTTGGCCGGAGAGTGCTTCTCGGGCCGCGACCTGCAACCGGGCAGGTACCTCCCAGGTTCCCGGCCCAACGAAAGCCCCCAGACCCAAATGGAGAGGGGCTGCTTGGGGGCCCCCTGGGGCCCCTTCAGGCCAGCTAGGTCTTTGGGTCCTGGCTCCTTCGCTTTGGGAGCAGTCGCTGGACGTTTGGCACGTTGGCCGGAGAGTGCTTCTCGGGCCGCGACCTGCAACCGGGCAGGTACCTCCCAGGTTCCCGGCCCAACGAAAGCCCCCAGACCCAAATGGAGAGGGGCTGCTTGGGGGCCCCCTGGGGCCCCTTCAGGCCAGCTAGGTCTTTGGGTCCTGGCTCCTTCGCTTTGGGAGCAGTCGCTGGACGTTCGGCACGTTGGCCGGAGAGTGCTTCTCGGGCCGCGACCTGCAACCGGGCAGGTACCTCCCAGGTTCCCGGCCCAACGAAAGCCCCCAGACCCAAATGGAGAGGGGCTGCTTGGGGGCCCCCTGGGGCCCCTTCAGGCCAGCTAGGTCTTTGGGTCCTGGCTCCTTTGCTTTGGGAGCAGTCGCTGGACGTTCGGCACGTTGGCCGGAGAGTGCTTCTCGGGCCGCGACCTGCAACCGGGCAGGTACCTCCCAGGTTCCCGGCCCAACGAAAGCCCCCAGACCCAAATGGAGAGGGGCTGCTTGGGGGCCCCCTGGGGCCCCTTCAGGCCAGCTAGGTCTTTGGGTCCTGGCTCCTTCGCTTTGGGAGCAGTCGCTGGACGTTTGGCACGTTGGCCGGAGAGTGCTTCTCGGGCCGCGACCTGCAACCGGGCAGGTACCTCCCAGGTTCCCGGCCCAACGAAAGCCCCCAGACCCAAATGGAGAGGGGCTGCTTGGGGGCCCCCTGGGGCCCCTTCAGGCCAGCTAGGTCTTTGGGTCCTGGCTCCTTCGCTTTGGGAGCAGTCGCTGGACGTTTGGCACGTTGGCCGGAGAGTGCTTCTCGGGCCGCGACCTGCAACCGGGCAGGTACCTCCCAGGTTCCCGGCCCAACGAAAGCCCCCAGACCCAAATGGAGAGGGGCTGCTTGGGGGCCCCCTGGGGCCCCTTCAGGCCAGCTAGGTCTTTGGGTCCTGGCTCCTTCGCTTTGGGAGCAGTCGCTGGACGTTTGGCACGTTGGCCGGAGAGTGCTTCTCGGGCCGCGACCTGCAACCGGGCAGGTACCTCCCAGGTTCCCGGCCCAACGAAAGCCCCCAGACCCAAATGGAGAGGGGCTGCTTGGGGGCCCCCTGGGGCCCCTTCAGGCCAGCTAGGTCTTTGGGTCCTGGCTCCTTCGCTTTGGGAGCAGTCGCTGGACGTTTGGCACGTTGGCCGGAGAGTGCTTCTCGGGCCGCGACCTGCAACCGGGCAGGTACCTCCCAGGTTCCCGGCCCAACGAAAGCCCCCAGACCCAAATGGAGAGGGGCTGCTTGGGGGCCCCCTGGGGCCCCTTCAGGCCAGCTAGGTCTTTGGGTCCTGGCTCCTTCGCTTTGGGAGCAGTCGCTGGACGTTTGGCACGTTGGCCGGAGAGTGCTTCTCGGGCCGCGACCTGCAACCGGGCAGGTACCTCCCAGGTTCCCGGCCCAACGAAAGCCCCCAGACCCAAATGGAGAGGGGCTGCTTGGGGGCCCCCTGGGGCCCCTTCAGGCCAGCTAGGTCTTTGGGTCCTGGCTCCTTCGCTTTGGGAGCAGTCGCTGGACGTTTGGCACGTTGGCCGGAGAGTGCTTCTCGGGCCGCGACCTGCAACCGGGCAGGTACCTCCCAGGTTCCCGGCCCAACGAAAGCCCCCAGACCCAAATGGAGAGGGGCTGCTTGGGGGCCCCCTGGGGCCCCTTCAGGCCAGCTAGGTCTTTGGGTCCTGGCTCCTTCGCTTTGGGAGCAGTCGCTGGACGTTTGGCACGTTGGCCGGAGAGTGCTTCTCGGGCCGCGACCTGCAACCGGGCAGGTACCTCCCAGGTTCCCGGCCCAACGAAAGCCCCCAGACCCAAATGGAGAGGGGCTGCTTGGGGGCCCCCTGGGGCCCCTTCAGGCCAGCTAGGTCTTTGGGTCCTGGCTCCTTCGCTTTGGGAGCAGTCGCTGGACGTTTGGCACGTTGGCCGGAGAGTGCTTCTCGGGCCGCGACCTGCAACCGGGCAGGTACCTCCCAGGTTCCCGGCCCAACGAAAGCCCCCAGACCCAAATGGAGAGGGGGCTGCTTGGGGGCCCCCTGGGGCCCCTTCAGGCCAGCTAGGTCTTTGGGTCCTGGCTCCTTCGCTTTGGGAGCAGTCGCTGGACGTTTGGCACGTTGGCCGGAGAGTGCTTCTCGGGCCGCGACCTGCAACCGGGCAGGTACCTCCCAGGTTCCCGGCCCAACGAAAGCCCCCAGACCCAAATGGAGAGGGGCTGCTTGGGGGCCCCCTGGGGCCCCTTCAGGCCAGCTAGGTCTTTGGGTCCTGGCTCCTTCGCTTTGGGAGCAGTCGCTGGACGTTCGGCACGTTGGCCGGAGAGTGCTTCTCGGGCCGCGACCTGCAACCGGGCAGGTACCTCCCAGGTTCCCGGCCCAACGAAAGCCCCCAGACCCAAATGGAGAGGGGCTGCTTGGGGGCCCCCTGGGGCCCCTTCAGGCCAGCTAGGTCTTTGGGTCCTGGCTCCTTCGCTTTGGGAGCAGTCGCTGGACGTTCGGCACGTTGGCCGGAGAGTGCTTCTCGGGCCGCGACCTGCAACCGGGCAGGTACCTCCCAGGTTCCCGGCCCAACGAAAGCCCCCAGACCCAAATGGAGAGGGGCTGCTTGGGGGCCCCCTGGGGCCCCTTCAGGCCAGCTAGGTCTTTGGGTCCTGGCTCCTTCGCTTTGGGAGCAGTCGCTGGACGTTCGGCACGTTGGCCGGAGAGTGCTTCTCGGGCCGCGACCTGCAACCGGGCAGGTACCTCCCAGGTTCCCGGCCCAACGAAAGCCCCCAGACCCAAATGGAGAGGGGCTGCTTGGGGGCCCCCTGGGGCCCCTTCAGGCCAGCTAGGTCTTTGGGTCCTGGCTCCTTCGCTTTGGGAGCAGTCGCTGGACGTTCGGCACATTGGCCGGAGAGTGCTTCTCGGGCCGCGACCTGCAACCGGGCAGGTACCTCCCAGGTTCCCGGCCCAACGAAAGCCCCCAGACCCAAATGGAGAGGGGCTGCTTGGGGGCCCCCTGGGGCCCCTTCAGGCCAGCTAGGTCTTTGGGTCCTGGCTCCTTCGCTTTGGGAGCAGTCGCTGGACGTTCGGCACGTTGGCCGGAGAGTGCTTCTCGGGCCGCGACCTGCAACCGGGCAGGTACCTCCCAGGTTCCCGGCCCAACGAAAGCCCCCAGACCCAAATGGAGAGGGGCTGCTTGGGGGCCCCCTGGGGCCCCTTCAGGCCAGCTAGGTCTTTGGGTCCTGGCTCCTTCGCTTTGGGAGCAGTCGCTGGACGTTCTGGCACGTTGGCCGGAGAGTGCTTCTCGGGCCGCGACCTGCAACCGGGCAGGTACCTCCCAGGTTCCCGGCCCAACGAAAGCCCCCAGACCCAAATGGAGAGGGGCTGCTTGGGGGCCCCCTGGGGCCCCTTCAGGCCAGCTAGGTCTTTGGGTCCTGGCTCCTTCGCTTTGGGAGCAGTCGCTGGACGTTTGGCACGTTGGCCGGAGAGTGCTTCTCGGGCCGCGACCTGCAACCGGGCAGGTACCTCCCAGGTTCCCGGCCCAACGAAAGCCCCCAGACCCAAATGGAGAGGGGCTGCTTGGGGGCCCCCTGGGGCCCCTTCAGGCCAGCTAGGTCTTTGGGTCCTGGCTCCTTCGCTTTGGGAGCAGTCGCTGGACGTTTGGCACGTTGGCCGGAGAGTGCTTCTCGGGCCGCGACCTGCAACCGGGCAGGTACCTCCCAGGTTCCCGGCCCAACGAAAGCCCCCAGACCCAAATGGAGAGGGGCTGCTTGGGGGCCCCCTGGGGCCCCTTCAGGCCAGCTAGGTCTTTGGGTCCTGGCTCCTTCGCTTTGGGAGCAGTCGCTGGACGTTTGGCACGTTGGCCGGAGAGTGCTTCTCGGGCCGCGACCTGCAACCGGGCAGGTACCTCCCAGGTTCCCGGCCCAACGAAAGCCCCCAGACCCAAATGGAGAGGGGCTGCTTGGGGGCCCCCTGGGGCCCCTTCAGGCCAGCTAGGTCTTTGGGTCCTGGCTCCTTCGCTTTGGGAGCAGTCGCTGGACGTTCGGCACGTTGGCCGGAGAGTGCTTCTCGGGCCGCGACCTGCAACCGGGCAGGTAGCTCCCAGGTTCCCGGCCCAACGAAAGCCCCCAGACCCAAATGGAGAGGGGCTGCTTGGGGGCCCCCTGGGGCCCCTTCAGGCCAGCTAGGTCTTTGGGTCCTGGCTCCTTCGCTTTGGGAGCAGTCGCTGGACGTTCGGCACGTTGGCCGGAGAGTGCTTCTCGGGCCGCGACCTGCAACCGGGCAGGTACCTCCCAGGTTCCCGGCCCAACGAAAGCCCCCAGACCCAAATGGAGAGGGGCTGCTTGGGGGCCCCCTGGGGCCCCTTCAGGCCAGCTAGGTCTTTGGGTCCTGGCTCCTTCGCTTTGGGAGCAGTCGCTGGACGTTCGGCACGTTGGCCGGAGAGTGCTTCTCGGGCCGCGACCTGCAACCGGGCAGGTACCTCCCAGGTTCCCGGCCCAACGAAAGCCCCCAGACCCAAATGGAGAGGGGCTGCTTGGGGGCCCCCTGGG
>NW_028168496.1:0-3000 GCF_964237585.1 Gallinula chloropus | reverse complement strand
ACTGCAGCATTTTGGGGTGGCAGGGTGGGATTTGGGGGCTCCCACTAACCCACAGCATTAGTGGGGGGGTGGGTGGGTGCTGCTGCCCTGCTTTGGCTCCCTGGGTGCTGCTGCCCTGGCCGTGGCCGACAGCATCCTCATCCCCCCTGCCTCAACATCCCTAATTCCTGAGTAGACAAACAGCACCCCCCCCCCCCCCCAAGAGTCTGGGGGGAGCCCTGCTTTCACAGCATACAGGGATGGAGCACCCATTAGGTTCCCCCAAACCCCAGGATACAGCTGGTCGGCCCTGGGGAGATTTTGGGGTGCCCAGGGAAGCATGGGGGAGCAGCGTTCCCATAGGCTGGCAGTGGGAGAGGCAGGAGCTGATCTCCTTGCCCACACATCACGTACCGGGGGGGAGGGGGGGGGCCAGGAATTAGCCTGAGAATCCCACCCCCCCAACCCCAAATCTCCCTTGTAGCTCTGGGTTGGAGTTCCAGGCCCAAATCCATTGGGATTCATCCCCAAAGCACCAGAGAGGGGTTCGGGGGTTGGGCTGTGGGGGCTGATTTACCGTTGGACACCCCCAAACCCACCGTTTCTGCTCATTTCTCTGGGGCCACCCCACTTTTCTTGGGGGGGGGGTGAGGAGTGTTTGTCACTGTTTCATGCCAGCAGCCAGCCAGTGAGGTTTGGGGTCACCCTGGGTGCTCCATACAGGGGTCACATCCAGGGTGAAACAGAGCATGGGGTGCAGGACCCGTCCCCTGGGTTTGGTGGGGGGCTTGGTTGGTGTGTCCCCATGTGTCATCCCACCGCCGTTCCCGCTGTCCCACCGACCCCCTTCACAGCCCTGCCGTGGGGAAGGGGCTTGGTGGCGTGAAAGGGGTGAGTTTGGGGGTGCTGGCACCTCTGGGGTGCGGGCCAGCACCAGCTGCAGCCGAAAATGCTGTGGTAAGGATTTACAGCTTCCCTAAAAAACATGTAGCACCCAGTAGCACCCAGCAGCACCCTGCAGCACCCAGCAGCACCCAGCAGCCCTGGGCTACTGGGATGCTCGGCCCAGGGTGGTTTCCAGTCAAAGCTGGAGCTGGAGTTGACCTTGGCCAGGCCAGGGTGGTCTTGGTGATGCAAGACTGCGCCCCCCCCCCCGCCCCCACCACTGTGGTTGGCACCCAGTACCACTCAGCACCCATCCCACTGACCCTCAGGTCCCATCCTGCCCATCCCCAGCGTCAAAGTGAGCCGGGGCTGTGAGTGGTTGCTGGGGGATGCTTCTTGGGGTCCCCACTATCCCGGGTACCCCCCCTTGGGTGAAGCTGTAGGGTTTGGGAGGAGAGTAGGGATCTCCACTGGGATGAGGAGCTCTGGAAGGTGGCCCGGGAGGGGAGACTCCTGCTTCCTGGCTGTTGTTTGGAGAACAAACCCTGGTGATAACAGCAGGATCCAGACACATCCCGCATCCCCCAGCCAAGGCGTTTCCTTGCCAAGGGAACCGGTGAAGCTCCGGCCTGGCCGGGAGATGCTGCTGCCCAGCCTGGCAGGGGGTGCGGGGATGCCGTCAGGGATGTGGGAATGCAGTTGGGGATGCCATCAGGGATGTGGGGATGCCATCAGGGATGTGGGGATGCAATCATGGATGTGGGGATGCAGGTGAGGATGCCATCAGGGATGTGGGGATGCAATGATGGATGTGGGGATGCAGTTGGGGATGCCATCAGGGATGTGGGGATGCAATCAGGGATGTGGGGATGCAATGATGGATGTGGGGATGCAGTTGGGGATGCCATCAGGGATGTGGGGATGCAATCAGGGATGTGGGGATGCAGTTGGGGATGCCATCAGGGATGTGGAGATGCAATCAGGGATGTGGGGATGCAGTTGGGGATGCCATCAGGGATGCAAGTGGGGATGCGGTTGGGGATGCAGTCTGGGATGTAGCAGGGATGCAAGTGGGGATGCAATCAGGGAAGTGGGGATGCAATCACGGATGCAGGGATGCAGTCAGGGATGTGGGGATGCAAGTTGGGAATGCAGGGATGCAATCGGGGATGTGGGAATGCAGTTGGGGATGTGGGGATGCAAGTAGGGATGCAGTTGGGAATACAGGGATGCAATCAGAGATGCAAGTGGGGATGTTGGGATGCAGTCAGGGATGCAGGGACGTAGTCGGGGATGCAAGTGGGGATGCAGTCATTGATGCGGGGATGCAGTCGGGGATGCAGGGATGCAAGTAGGATGCAAGTGGGGATGCAGGGATGCAATCAAGGATTTGGGGATGCAGGGATGCAATCAGGGATGCAGTCTGGTATGCGGGGATGCAATCGGGGATGCAATCAGGGATGCGGGGATGCAGTGGGGGATGTGGGGATGCAAGTAGGGATGCAGTCGGGGATGTGAGGATGCAATCAGGGATGTGGGGATGCAAGTGGGGATGCAATCAGGGATGTGGGGATGCAAGCAGGGATGCAGTCAGGGATGTGGGGATGCAATCATGGATGCAGGGATGCCATCAGGGATGCCATCAGGGATATGGGGATGAAGTCAGGGATGCAATCAGGGATGTGGGGATGCAATCAGGGATGCAGTCAGGGATGCAATCAAGGATGTGGGGATGCAATCAGGGATGTGGGGATGCAGTCAGGGATGCAGTCAGGGATGTGGGGATGCAGTCAGGGATGTAGCCAGGGATGTGGGGATGCAGTCAGGGATGCAGCCAGGGATGTGGGGATGCAGTCAGGGATGCAGCCAGGGATGTGGGGATGCAGTCAGGGATGCAGCCAGGGATGTGGGGATGCAGTCAGGGATGCAGCCAGGGATGTGGGGATGCAGTCAGGGATGCAGCCAGGGATGTGGGGATGCAGTCAGGGATGCAATCAGGGATGCAGTCAGGGATGCGGGGATGCAATCAGGGATGCAGTTGGGGATGCGGGGATGCAGGGATGCAGTCGGGGATGCGGGGCACAGCGTCTGGCCCGCGGGATGCTCCCTCCTTGGGCTCAGCTGGCACAGCGCTCC
>NW_028168497.1:0-2000 GCF_964237585.1 Gallinula chloropus | reverse complement strand
CCCCCTCCACCCACCAGGGACCCTGGCACTGTACTTGTCGCCCAAAAGACCCCTATCCCCATGGCCAGACCCCTCCTCAGGGTCTTGGGGTGCATCCCCTCAGGTCCTCACCCCCATCCCTGCAGCATCTGGTCCCCAGGGACGTGGTACCCAAAGCCCTCAGCATCCCAAACCACTCATCATCCCTGGTACCCAAACCCCTCAGCATCTCAAACTCCTCATCATCCCTGGTACCCAAAGCCCTCAGCATCCCAAACCACTCATCATCCCTGGTGCCCAAAGCCCTCAGCATCCCAAACCCCTCATCATCCCTGGTACTCAAATCCCTCAGCATCCCAAACCCCTCAGCATCCTGAACCCCTCATCATCCCTGGTACCCAAAGCCCTCAGCATCCTGAACCCCTCATCATCCCTGGTACCCGAACTCCTCAGCATCCCTGGTACCTGATCAGTACCCAAACTCCTCAGTATCCCGAACCCCTCAGCATCCCTGGTACCTGATCCCCACAGCATCCTTGGTACCCGAACCCCTCAGCATCCCGAACCCCTGTGCATCCCTGGTACCCGATCCCCTGTGCGTCTCTGGTAGCCAATCCCCACAGCATCCTTGGTACCCGAACCCCTCAGTATCCCGAACCCCTCAGCATCCCTGGTACCCGATTGGTACCCGAACCCCTCAGCATCCCGAACCCCTCAGCATCCCTGGTACCCAAACCCCTCAGCATCCCTGTCCCTCCCAAGGCTGCCGTGTCCCCTCGAGGACCCCACTCCCCCACAAGGGGGTTCCCCCCACCCCATTTCCCGCCCCCCCCCCCCACCTTTGGCGATCTTGATGTCGAGGGCGGTGCGGATCAGGGCCATCAGCGTGGAGTTGAAGTGCACCGTGTTGTCATCGGCCACCGGCAGATCCATGCGGAGCAGCCGCTGCGGGGGGCCGAGGAGGAGGAGGAGGAGGAGGAGGGGAGGGGCGTCAGCCATGGCCCCCCCCCCTCTACCACGCCCGGGGGCTGGCGAGAAGGCAGGGGCCACCCCGCAACCGATAGGGAAACTGAGGCACAGGCTGCAAACGCCCACCCCAAACCCACCCGGCCCCCCGCCTTCTCCCCAGGCCGCGGCCCCCGGACCCCCGCGAGATGCCCGGGGTGGGGGGCACGGCCAAGCGGGACCCCGGTGTCCGGGCGGGCAGCACATGCAGCAGGCAGCACATGCAGCAGCGATGGGGTGTTGGGGGGGGGCGATGCCTTCCTGGCCCCCCCCCTCTTTGGGGATGGGGCGGGGGGGCAGCCAGGGGCTTCTCTGGGTGCAGACCAGCATCCTCATGGCGGGGGGAGGGGGGGAGACATGCGTGTGCGGGGAGGAGGGGGAGGAAGCAATGAGTTTGTCAGGCCTCAGCCCCACGGTGCCCTGCACCCTTCCCAGCTCCCAGCGCCAAGCAGAAGGAATCCCCCCACCCCCCACCCTACCCGAAAAGGTCAAGGACACCCCCCACCACCACCACCCCTTCATGCAGGGGGTGGGGGGAGAGGGGTGTGGAGGATTTTGGGATGCAGAGCAGCAGGGCAGTGAGCGCGCAATGCCGATGGGGAAACTGAGGCACGGAGGCTCCATGCAGTGCCTGGGTGTCGTTTCCCAACCCCACCCCGTGCCCCCACGATGCAGCTCCCAAGCACCCGTAGCCCCCACGGCTGGGGAGGGGGGGAAAGGGGGGGCGGGGGCCGTGCAGCAGCCGGGGGGGCCAGGGGGACTCACTGCCAGGAGAGGAGGCGCTGGGCGGAGGCGGGAGGGAGAGTGGGGGGGGGGGAGGCTGAAGGGACGGGGGAGAAGGAGCAGGGGGTGGGGGTGAGCCCCGGGGGGGGGCTGAGTAGGGGCTCCTCTGGGTGGGCAGCTTGAACCCGGGGTGGGGGGGGGGGGCGGTGTCCCTAAAATCAGCTGCTCTGGGCAAGGTGGCCTCGATCCCCACAGGGGACCCCCCAATATTGGGGGGGGGGTGTGGGGGCTGG
>NW_028168498.1:0-10173 GCF_964237585.1 Gallinula chloropus | reverse complement strand
GGGGTCTCTAGGGGGTCCCGGGGGGTCTCTGAGGGGTCCCAGGGGGTCTCTGGGGGTCCTTGGGGGGGTCCTGGGGGGTCTCTGGGGTGTTCCCGGGGGGTCTCTAGGGGGTCCCGAGGGGTCCCGGGGGTCTCTGGGGGGTCCCAGGGGGTCTCTGGGGGGGGTCCCTGGGGGGGTCCCGGGGTGCTATAGGGGGTTCCCAGGGGGTCTCTAGGGGGTCCCAGGGGTCTCTAGGGGGTCCCAGGGGGTCTCTGGGGGGTCCCGAGGGGTCTCTGGGGGGTCCCGAGGGGTCTCTGGGGGGTCCCGGGGGTCTCTGGGGGATCCCGGGGGGTCTCTGGGGGGTCCCAGGGGGTCTCTAGGGGGTCCTGGGGGGTCTCTGGGAGGGTCCCAGGGGTCTCTAGGGGGGTCCCGAGGGTCTCTAGGGGGTCTCTGGGGGTCTCAGGGGGTCCCGGGGGGTCTCTAGGGGGTCCGGGGGGTCCCGAGGGGTCTCTGGGGGGGGTCCCGGGAGTCTCTATGGGGGTCTCTAGGGGGTCCCAGGGGTCTCTAGGGGGTCCCAGGGGGTCTCTGGGGGGTCCCGGGGGGTCCCGGGGGGTCCTGGGGGGTTCCCGGGGGGGGTCCCGCCCCCACTCACGGCGCCGCCGCGGGCTGGGGGGTCCGGGGGGTCCTCGCGGGGTCCTCGGGGGCGCGGGTGTCGGTGGCGGGGCCGGGGCGCCCCGTCGCCGGGGGCGGGTGGGCTTGTGGCGGGGCATGACGCGCCCTATGACATCAGCGCTGACGTCACGCCCGCGCGCTCCGCCGCCCGCCGCCGCCGATTCAAACCGGCCGCGCCGTTACCGCGCGGTGGCGTCACTTCCGGTTCCGCACGCACTTCCGGGTTCCCCCCCCCCCCCCCCGGCTCCGGCCGCTCTGCGCCGCTGGAGGCCGCGACTCGATGGTGCCGCCGCCCCCCCCACCCCGGGGAGGGGGGCTGGGGAGGGGGCGGGTCCGGCGCGAGGTCATTAGCATAGATTTGCATATCGCGGCGTTTATTGGTGGAGACAACGCGGCCCAGGACAGCCCCGGTATGGCCAGTATCAGCCAGTATGGCCAGTATCAGTCCAGTATGGCCCCAGTACAGCCCCAGTATGACCAGTATCAGCCCAGTATGGCCCCAGTATGACCCCAGTATGACCAGTATGCCCCAGTACAGCCCCAGTATGACCAGTATCAGCCCAGTATGGTCCAGTATGACCAGTATCAGCCTCAGTATAGCCCCAGTATGACCAGTATCAGCCCAGTATGGCCCCAGTATGACCAGTATGACCCCAGTACAGCCCCAGTATGACCAGTATCAGCCCAGTATGGTCCCAGTATGACCAGTATCAGCCTCAGTATAGCCCCAGTATGACCAGTATCAGCCCAGTATGGCCCCAGTATGACCAGTATGACCCAGTACAGCCCCAGTATGACCAGTATCAGCCCAGTATGGTCCCAGTATGGTCCCAGTACAGCCCCCAGTACAGCCCCAGTATGACCAGTATGAGCCCAGTATGGTCCCAGTATGACCAGTATCAGCCCCAGTACAGCCCCAGTATGACCAGTATCAGCCCAGTACAGCCCCAGTATGGCCAGTATCAGCCCAGTATGGCCCAGTACAGCCCCAGTATGACCAGTATGGCCCCAGTACAGCCCAGTATGACCAGTATAAGCCCACTATGGTCCCAGTATGGTCCCAGTCACCCCCAGTATGACCAGTACAGACCCAGTATGGTCCCAGTCAGCCCAGTACAGTCCCAGTATGAGCCCAGTGTGACCAGTATCAGCCCAGTACAGCCCCAGTATGACCAGTATCAGCCCAGTATGGCCCCAGTACAGCCCCAGTATGACCAGTATTGCCCCAGTACAGCCCCAGTATGACCAGTATCAGCCCAGTATGGTCCCAGTACAGCCCCAGTATGACCGGTATCAGCCCAGTACAGCCCCAGTATGGCCAGTATCAGCCCAGTATGGCCCCAGTACAGCCCCAGTATGACCAGTATGGCCCCAGTACAGCCCCAGTATGGCCAGTATCAGCCCAGTATGGCCCCAGTACCAGCCCAGTATGGCCCCAGTACAGCCCCAGTAGGACCAGTATGGCCCCAGTACAGCCCCAGTATGACCAGTATAAGCCCACTATGGTCCCAGTATGGTCCCAGTCACCCCCAGTATGACCAGTACAGACCCAGTATGGTCCCAGTCAGCCCAGTACAGTCCCTGTATGAGCCCAGTGTGACCAGTATGGCCCCAGTACAGCCCCGGTATGACCAGTATCAGCCCAGTACAGCCCCAGTATCAGCCCAGTATGATCCCAATATGGTCCCAGTCACCCCCAGTATGACCAGTATGAGCCCAGTACAGTCCCAGTATGAGTCCAGTATGAGCCCAGTACAGTCCCAGTATGGCCCCAGTCATGCCCAGTATGAACCCAGTATGTACAGTATGATCCCAGTATGACCAGTATGGCCCCAGTATGGCCCCAGTCAGGCCAGTACAGTTCCAGTATGAACCCAGTATGACCAGTATAAGCCCAGTATGGTCCCAGTATGGTCCCAATCAGCCCAGTGCAGTCCCAGTATGAACCCAGTGTGACCAGTACAGCCCCAGTATGGCCCCAGTCACCCCAGTATGACCAGTAGGGTCCCAGTATGGCCTCAGTCACTCAGTCCCAGTGCCTCCCAGTGTCTCCCAGCACAGTCCCAGTGCCTCCCAGTGTGATCCCAGTGCCTCCCAGTACAGTTCCAGTGGCTCCCAGTGCATCCCAGTGTGATTCCAGCGCCTTCCAGTGTCTCCCAGTGCAGTCTCAGTGCCTCCCAGAGTCTCCCAGTGCAGTCCCAGTGCCTCCCAGTGTGATCCCAGTGCCTCGCAGCGTGGTCCCAGTGCCTCGCAGCGTCTCCCAGTGCAGTCCCAGTGCCTCCCAGAGTCTCCCAGTGCAGTCCCAGTGCCTCCCAGTGTGATCCCAGTGCCTCGCAGCGTGGTCCCAGTGCCTCCCAGCGTCTCCCAGTGCAGTCCCAGTGCCTCCCAGTGTGATCCCAGTGCCTCGCAGCGTGGTCCCAGTGCCTCCCAGCGTCTCCCAGTGCAGTCCCAGTGCCTCCCAGTGTGATCCCAGTGCCTCGCAGCGTGGTCCCAGTGCCTCGCAGCGTCTCCCAGTGCAGTCCCAGTGCCTCCCAGTGTGATCCCAGTGCAGTCCCAGTGCAGTCCCAGTGCTTCCCAGTGGCTTGCAGCATGGTCCCAGCGGCTCCCAGTGCTCCCAGTATCTCCCAGTGCAGTCCCAGTGCCTCCCAGTGTGGTCCCAGTGCCTCCCAGTGTGATCCCAGTGCCTCGCAGCGTGGTCCCAGTGCCTCGCAGCGTCTCCCAGTGCAGTCCCAGTGCCTCCCAGTGGCTCGCAGCGTGGCCCCAGCGGCTCCCAGTGCTCCCAGTGCCCCCAGTCAGAAGGGGCAGCCGTGGGGCCGCAGGGTGTCCAGGAAGCGGCGCAGGGGGCGGCTCTGGGGGGGGGGCGGCAGCTCCTCCACCCACCACTGGGGACCCAGCACGAACTGGGGGCTGGGGGGGGACAGGGGGGGACAGGGGGGGGACAGGGGTCACTTGGGGACACGGGGGGCATGGGGGGGACATGGGGGGCATGGGGGTGACAGGGGGGGACAGGGGGTCACTTGGGGACACTGGGGGACATGGGGGGGACATGGGGACAGGGGGTCACGGGGGGGACAGGGGGTCACTTGGGGACACGGGGGCATGGGGGGGACATTGGGGGGACAGGGGGGGACAGGGGGTCACTTGGGGACACGGGGGGACATTGGGGGGCATGGGGGGGCTGGGGGGGACAGGGGGTCACTTGGGGACATGGGGGGCATGGGGGGGTACGGGGGGACAGGGGTCACTTGGGGACACAGGGGGACATTGGGGGGCACGGGGGGACATTGGGGGGACAGGGGTCACTTGGGGACACGGGGGGACATTGGGGGGCACAGGGGGGACATGGGGGGCACGGGGGGCATGGGAGGGACATTGGGGGGGACAGGGGGTCACTTGGGGACATGGGGGCTGGGGGGGACATTGGGGGGGATATGGGGGACAGGGGGTCACTTGGGGACACTGGGGGGACGGGGGGGACAGTGGGGGACGGGGGGACACTGGGGGGACACTGGGGGGGCACGGGAGGGACAGGGGTCACTTGGGGACACGGGGGGGACACTGTGGGGGCACAAGGACATGGGGGGGACAGGGGGGCACTGGGGGGACAGGGGGGGACAGAGGGGGACAAGGGGGGCATGGGGGGGACACCGAAGGGGACACAGGGGGACCTGGGGGCACTTGGGGACATGGGGGGGCACTGGGTGGGGGGGGTGACACACAGGGGTGTTGGGGGTGTTGGGGTGACACAGGGTGACACAGGGGTGATATGAGGGTGACACGGGTGACACACAAGGGGTGACACAGGGGGTGACACAGGGTGACATGGGGGTGACAGAGGGGTGACGGGGGGTGACAGGGGGTGATGTGGGTGACACGGGGGGGTGACACAGGGTGACACAGGGTGTGACACAGGGGGGTGACACACAGGGGGTGTTGGGGTAACACAGGGTGACACAGGGTGACACAGGGGGGGTGACACACAGGGGGTGTCAGGGTGACACAGGGGTGATATGAGGGTGACACACAGGGAGTGTCGGGGTGACACAGGGTGACGGGGGGTGACACACAGGGGGTGTTGGGGGTGTCACAGGGTGACACGGGGTGACACAGGGTGACACAGGGGTGACAGATGGAGGTGTGGGGGTGACACAGGGTGACAGGGGGGTGTCACAGGGGGTGTGGGGGTGACACAGGGTGATGGGGGGTGACAGACGGGGGTGTGGGGGTGACACAGGGTGACGGGGGGGTGACACACAGGGGGTGACACAGGGGTGACACAGGGTGACGGGGGTGACAGACGGGGGTGTGGGGGTGACACAGGGTGACGGGGGTGACACACGGGGGGTGTCACAGGGGGTGTGGGGGTGTCACAGGGGGTGACACAGGGTGACAGGGGGGTGACGGGGGGGTGACACACAGGGGGTGACACAGGGGGTGACACACGGGGGGTGTCACAGGGGTGTGGGGGTGACACAGGGTGACAGGGGGGTGACACACAGGGGGTGTCAGGGTGACAGGGGGGTGACAGGGGGGTGTCACAGGGGGGGTGTGGGGGTGTCTCACCGTCCGGGGGTCTCGGTCTCCAGCCCCTCCCCCCCCATCAGCAGGAACCGGCGGGGGGGGCGGAGCCTGAGCGGGCAGACGGGGCGGGACAGCAGCTGGACACGCGCCCCCGGCGCCGCCCCTGCACCGCACCAGTCACCACCAGTACACACCAGTCACCACCAGTGACCACCAGTATGCACCAGTAACCACCACCAGTCACCACCAGTCACCACCAGTCACCACCAGTATGCACCAGTGACCACCAGTGACCACCAGTAACCACCACCAGTCACCACCAGTCACCACCAGTCACCACCAGTACACACCAGTAACCACCAGTCACCACCAGTGAGCACCGGTAACCACCACCAGTAACCACCAGGCACCACCAGTATGCACCAGTATGCACCAGTGACCACCGGTAACCACCACCAGTCACCACCAGTGACCACCAGTAACCACCAGTATGCACCAGTGACCACCACCAGTAACCACCAGTAACCACCAGTATGCACCAGTATGCACCAGTATGCACCAGTGACCACCACCAGTCACCACCAGTATGCACCAGTATGCGCCAGTGACCACCGGTAACCACCACCAGTCACCACCAGTAACCACCAGTGACCACCAGTATGCACCAGTGACCACCAGTCACCACCAGTCATCACCAGTCACCACCAGTACCCACCAGTAACCACCAGTCACCACCAGTCACCACCACCAGTATGCACCAGTACACACCAGTGACCACCAGTAACCACCAGTCTCCACCAGTACGCACCAGTGAGCATCAGTAACCACCAGTGACCACCACCAGTCACCACCAGTCAGCACCAGTAACCACCAGTCAGCACCAGTACACACCAGTCACCACCACCAGTCAGCACCAGTCAGCACCAGTACACACCAGTAACCACCACTGGTCAGCACCAGTAACCACCAGTCAGCATCCCAGCAAAATCCCAGTGCCCCCCAGTACATCCCAGTGTCCTCCCAGCATAGCCCAGTCTCTCCCAGTCCATCCCAGTCTTCCCCCAATCCCCTCCCAGCCCCTCCCAGTGACTCCCAGCCCCTCCCAGTGCTCCCAGTCCCACCTCCCAGCCCCTCCCAGTCCCTCCCAGTGCTCCCAGTGCTCCCAGTCCCACCTCCCAGCCCCTCCCAGCCCCTCCCAGCCCCTCCCAGTGCTCCCAGTCCCACCTCCCAGCCCCTCCCAGTCCATCCCAGTGCTCCCAGTGCTCCCAGTCCCACCTCCCAGCACGGCCTCCAGGATCTCCACCTCGAAGGCCAGGAAGGGCCCCACCTCGCTCTGGGACCGGGCCTGGACCACCAGCACTGGGGGGGCAGGGGGGTGACTGGGAGTTACTGGGAGTCACTGAGGGGTCAATGGGGGTGACTGGGGGGGTTACTGGGGGTCACTGGGGGTGACTGGGGGGTGACTGGGAGTTACTGGGGGTCACTGGGGGGTCAATGGGGGTGACTGGGGGGGGTTACTGGGAGTTACTGGGGGTCACTGGGTGGTCACTGGGGGTGACTGGGGGTGACTGGTGTCACTGGGGAGTGTTACTGGGGGATCCCTGGGGTGACTGGGGGTCCCGGGGGGGGTCCCAGGGGGTCTCAGGAAGTCCCAGGGGGGTCCCAGGGGCCCCAGGGGGTCTCAGGGGGTCCCAGGGGGTCCCAGGGGGGGTCCCAGGGGGTCTCAGGGGGTCCCGGGGGGTCCTGCGGGGGTCCCGGGGGGGTCCCAGGGGGTCTCAGGGTGTCCCAGGGGGTCCCAGGGGTGTCCCAAGGGGTCCCGGGGGGTCTCAGGGGGTCCCAGGGTGTCCCAGGGTGTCTCAGGGGGTCCTGGGGGGGTCCCGGGGCGGTCCCAGGGGGTCTCAGGGTGTCCCAGGGGGTCTCAGGGGGTCCCGGGGGGGTCCCGGGGGGTCCCAGGGTGTCTCAGGGTGTCCCAGGGGATCCCGGAGGTCCCAGGGAGTCTCGGGGGGTCCCAGGGGTGTCCCAGGGTGTCTCAGGGGTCCCAGGGAGTCCCGGGGTGTCTCAGGGGTTCCGGGGGGGTCCCGGAGGTCCCAGGGTGTCCCAGGGGGGTCTCAGGGGTCCCAGGGGGTCTCAGGGGGTCCCAGGGGGTCCTGGGGGGGTCCCGGAGGTCCCAGGGGGTCCTGGGGTGTCCCGAGGGGGTCCCAGGGGGTCTCAGGTGTTCCCAGGGTGTCCCAGGGGGTCCCAGGGGGTCTTGGGGGTCCCGGGGGTCTCAGGGTGTCCCAGGATGTCCCAGGGGTCTGGGGGGGTCTCAGGTGTTCCCAGGGGGTCCCGGGGGGTCCCGGAGGTCCCAGGGGGTCTCAGGGGGTCCCAGGGGTGTCCCAGAGTGTCTCAGGGGTCCCAGGGGGGGTCCCGGGGGTCTCAGGGTGTCCCAGGGGGTCTCAGGGGGGGTCCCGGGGGTCCCAGGGTGTCTCAGGGGTCCCGGGGGGGGTCCCGGGGGTCCGTGCCCCTCACCCGTGGCCGCCCTGGGGCTGTAACAGGCGAAATCCAACCGATCGTCCAGCGTCTGGTTCCTGCGCCGCAGCCGCGGGCACCCGCCTGGGGGGGGGGGACAGGGGGGTTGGGGGGGTCTGGGGGATTTGTGGGGGTTCGGGGGGCTGGGAGGGGGCAGGGAATGGGGGCTGGGGAGGGGGTGGGGGGGGTCAGGGGGCTGGGGCTGGGGGGAGGGGTCTGGGGGCTCTGGGGCCACCCGCCTGGGGGGGCAGGGAATGGGTCAGGCTGTGGGTCAGGGGGTGCTGTGGGTCAGTCTATGGGTCAGGGGTCTCTATGGGGCATGGGTCTCTCTATGGTTCAGGGGTCTCTGTGGGTCAGGGGTCTCTATGGGGCAGGGGTCTCTGTGTGGGTCTCTGTGGGTCAGTCTATGGGTCAGGGGTCTCTCTCTGGGTCTCTCTGGGTCTGGGGTCTGTGGGTCAGGGGTCTCTGTGGGTCAGGGGTCTCTCTCTGGGTCTGGGGTCTGTGAGTCTGTGGTCTGTGGGTCAGGGGTCTCTGGGTCTCTGTGGCTCAGGGGTCTGTGGCTCAGGGGTCTGTGGGTCTGGGGTCTCTGGGTCTGGGTCTCTCTGGATCTGGGGTCTGTGGGTCAGGGGTCTGTGGGTCTGGGGTCTGTGGGTCTGGGGTCTCTCTCTGGGTCTGGGGTCTGTGGGTCTGGGGTCCCTGGGTCTGGGGTCTCTCTATAGGTCTCTATGGGTCTCTGTGGCTCAGGGGTCTCTGGGTCAGGGGTCTGTGGGTCTGGGGTCTCTGTGGGTCTGGGGTCTGTGGGTCAGGGGTCTCCCCATGGGTCAGGGGTCTCTGTGGGTCTCTGTGGCTCAGGGGTCTCTCCCTGGGTCTGGGGTCTGTGGCTCAGGGGTCTGTGGCTCAGGGGTCCCTGTGTGGGTCTGGGGTCTGTGGTTCTGGGGTCTCCCCGTGGGTCTGGGGTCCCTGGGTCAAGGGTCTCTCTGGGTCAGGGGTCTCTGGGTCTGGGGTCTCCCCGTGGGTCTGGGGTCTGTGGCTCAGGGGTCTCTCTATGGGTCTCCCTGGGTCTCTGTGGGTCTGGGGTCTCTCTCTGGGTCTCTATGGGTCTCTGTGGGTCTGGGGTCTCTGGGTCTGGGGTCTCTCTATGGGTCTCTATGGGTCTCTCTGGGTCTGGGGTCTCTGGGTCTGGGGTCTCTGGGTCTGGGGTCTGTGGGTCTGGGGTCTCTCTATGGGTCTCTCTGGGTCTCTCTGGGTCTGGGGTCTCTGGGTCAGGGATCTCTGGGTCTGGGGTCTCTGTGGGTCAGGGATCTCTGGGTCAGGGGTCTCTCTGGGTCTGGGGTCTGTGGGTCTGGGGTTTGTGGGTCAGGGGTCTCTCTGGGTCTGGGGTCTGTGGGTCTGGGGTCTCTCTGGGTCAGGGGTCTCTCTGGGTCTGGGGTCTGTGGGTCTGGGGTCTGTGGGTCAGGGGTCTCTCTGGGTCTGGGGTCTGTGGGTCTGGGGTCTCTCTATGGGTCTCTCTGTGGGTCTGGGGTCTCTCTGTGGGTCTCTCTGGGTCCCTGTGGGTCTGGGGTCTCTCTGTGGGTCTGGGGTCTCTGTGGGTCTCTATGGGTCTCTCTGTGGGTCTCTCTATGGGTCCCTGTGGGTCTGGGGTCTGTGGGTCTGGGGTCCCCCCGCCCCCCGGCCGCACCCTGGGCACAGACGCAGATCCCGGGGCTGCAGAGGGCGGGTCCCGCGCTGCTCCGCTGGGGGGCGCTGTAGAACACGCGGCAGCGCCGCTCTGCGGCCGGGCGGCGTCAGCGGGACGCGCCCCCCGCTGGCCACGCCCCCTCCCTCGGCCACGCCCCTTCCCGGCCCCGCCCACCGAGCCCGCGCCCCGCCCCGGCCACGCCCCCTGTTGGCCCCGCCCCCTTTCCCCGGCCCCGCCCCCCCCCCCCCCCCCCCCCGCTGACCCCGCCCCATTTCCCCGGCCACGCCCCCTGTTGGTCACGCCCCCACCCCCTGGCCCCGCCCCCCCGCCCGCCCGCGCCCGGCCCCGGCCCCGCCCACCCCGCCCCACATCCCCCCCGCCCAAACCACGCCCCCCCCACCCCCATCTACCCCATATCTGCCCCCCTGCTCCCCATCTGCCCCACAGCCCCACCCCCACCTGCCCCCCGGCCCATCCCCCCACCCCCCATCTGCCCCCATCCCCCCACCTGCCCCCCTGCCCATCCCCCATCTGCCCCACACCCCCCATCTGCCCCACAGCCCCCCCACCCCAACCCCCAGCCCATCCCCCCACCCCCCATCTGCCCCCCATCCCCCCACCTGCCCCCCCTGCCCATCCCCCATCTGCCCCCTGCCCCCCATCTGCCCCCCCCACTCCACCCTGCCCCCCACCCCCCAATCTCCCCCCCACCCCACATCCCCCCCACATCTACCCCCACCTGCCCCCCATCCCCCCCATCTCCCCCCACCCCACATCCCTCCCACATCCCCCCCATTCCCATCCCACCCCCTCAT
>NW_028168499.1:0-11236 GCF_964237585.1 Gallinula chloropus | reverse complement strand
GATTTCGGGGGTTATCTGGGTGAGGTGGGGGAGGGGCGGGGGGTGGAGGGGTGGGGGAGGGGCTGGGGGGGATGGGGAGGGGGTAGGAAGGGGTCTGGGGGCTGTAGGAGGGGGGGGAGGGGGGAGTTCCCCCAGTTTTATACCAGGTTTTTGGGTGATTTGCGGGGTTATCTGGGTGGGGTGGGGGAGGGGCGGGGGGCTGGGGGGGTGGGGGAGGGGCTGGGGGGGCTGGGGAGGGGGTAGGAAGGGGTGGGGAAGGGGTGGGGGGCTGGGAAGGGGGGGGTCCCCCACTTTTACACCAGGTTTTTGGGTGATTTCAGGGATTATCTGGGTGTGGTGGGGGAGGGGCGGGGGGCTGGGGGGGTGGGGGAGGGGCTGGGGGGGATGGGGAGGGGGTAGGAAGTGGTCTGGGGGCTGTAGGAGGGGGGGGAGGGGAAGTTCCCCCACTTTTATACCAGGTTTGTGGCTGATTCGGGGGATTATCTGGGTGTGGTGGGGGAGGGGCGGGGGGCTGGGGGGGTGGGGGAGGGGCTGGGGGGGATGGGGAGGGCAGGGGGAGGTATTGGGGGGCTGTAGGAGGGGGGGAAGGGGGGGTTCCCCCACTTTTATACCAGGTTTTTGGGTGATTTCAGGGATTATTTGGGGGAGGTGGGGGAGGGGCGGGTGGTGGAGGGGTGGGGGAGGGGCTGGGGGGGCTGGGGAGGGGGTAAGAAGGGGTGGGGAGGGGCTGGGGGGCTGGGAAGGGGGGGGTCCCCCACTTTTATACCAGGTTTTTGGGTGATTTGGGGGATTATCTGGGTGGGGTGGGGGAGGGGCGGGGGGCTGGCGGGGTGGGGGAGGGGCTGGGGGGGATGGGGAGGGGGTAGGAAGGGGGCTGGGGGCTGTAGGAGGTGGGGGAGGGGGGGTTCCCTGTGGGTCTCAGTGGGTCTCTATGGGTCTCTATGGGTCTGGGGGTCCCAGGGGGTCCCTATGGGTCTCTATGGGTTCCTATGGGCTTTATGGGGCTCTATGGGGCTCTATGGGTCCTGGGGGTCTCTATGGGTCTCTATGGGTCCCTGGGGCTCCCTATGGGTCCCTATGGGTCTCTATGGGTCTCTATGGGTCCCAGGGGGTCCCAGGGGGTCTTTATGGGTCTGGGGGTCTCTATGGGTCCCTATGGGTCTCTATGGGTCTGAGTGGGTCTCTATGGGGTCTCTATGGGTCTAAGTGGGTCTGGGGGTCTCTATGGGTCCCTGTAGGTCTCAGTGGGTCCCAGGGGGTCTGGGGGTCCCTGTGGGTCCCTATGGGTCCTGGGGGGTCTCTATGGGTCTCTATGGGTCCCTATGGGTCCCAGTGGATCCCTATGGGTCCCAGGGGGTCCCAGGGGGTCCTGGGGGGTCCCTATGGGTTCCAGGGGGTCCCTGTGGGTCCCTGTGGGTCTCTATGGTCTTTATGGGTCCCGGGGGGTCCCTGTGGGTCTGGGGGGGTCCCTGAGGGTCTGGGGGTCCCTATGGGTCCCTATGGGTCCCTATGGGTCTCTATGGGTCTCTATGGTCTCTATGGGTCCCTATGGGTCTCTGTGGGTCCCAGGGGGTCTCTATGGGTCCCTGTGGGTCTCTATGGGTCTCTGTGGGTCTCTATGGGTCCCTATGGGTCTGGGTATCCCTGGGGGTCCCAGGGGGTCTCTGTGGGTCCCGGGGGGTCTCTATGGGTCCCTGTGAGTCCCAGGGGGTCTCTATGGGTCCCTGTGGGTCTCTGTGGGTCTCTGTGGGTCTGGGGGGGTCCCTGTGGGTCCCAGGGGGTCCCTGTGGGTCTGGGGGGTTCCTATGGGTCCCAGGGGGTCCCTGTGGGTCCCGGGGGGTCCCTGAGGGTCTGGGGAGGTCCGTGTGTGTCTGGGGGTCCCGGTGTGGTGACGGGTGCCCCCCCCTGCCCCCAGCTGTGGGAGGACAAGGAGGGGAAGAAGCGGATGAACAAGAACAACGCGAAGGCGCTGAGCACCCTGCGGCAGCGGCTGCGCAAGCACAACCGCGACTACGAGGGGCTGATCGCCGCCTACAGACAGGTGGGGGAGGGGTGAGGGGTGGGGGAGGGGATGGGAGGGTGGGGGAGGGGCCTACAGACAGGTGGGGGAGGGGTAAGGGGTGGGGGAGGGGCTGGGGGGGTGGGGGAGGGGCTGATCGCTGCCTACAGACAGGTGGGGGAGGGGTGAGGGGTGGGGGAGGGGCAGGGGAGGGGCTGATCAGCGCCTACAGACAGGTGGGGGAGGGGTGAGGGTGGGGGAGGGGATGGGGGGGTGGGGGAGGGGCTGGGGAGGGGCTGATCGCGGCGTACCGGCAGGTGGGGGAGGGGCAGGGGGTGGGGGAGGGGCTGGGAGGGGCGGGGGAGGGGCTGGGGAGGGGCTGTGGGGGTGGGGGAGGGGCTGGGAGGGGCTGGGGAGGGGCTGATCGGGGCATACAGACAGGTGGGGGAGGGGCAGGGGGTGGGGGAGGGGCTGGGGGGCGGGGGAGGGGCACAACCGCGACTACGAGGGGCTGATCGCGGCGTACCGGCAGGTGGGGGAGGGGTTAGGGGGTGGGGGAGGGGCTGGGGAGGGGCACAACCACGACTACGAGGGGCTGATCGCGGCCTACAGACAGGTGGGGGAGGGGCAGGGGGTGGGGGAGGGGATGGGGGGGTGGGGGAGGGGCTGGGGAGGGGCTGCGGGGGTGGGGGAGGGGCTGGGGAGGGGCAGAACCGCGACTACGAGGGGCTGATCGCCGCCTACAGACAGGTGGGGGAGGGGCAGGGGGTGGGGGAGGGGGTGGGGGAGGGGCACAACCGCGACTACGAGGGGCTGATCGCGGCGTACCGGCAGGTGGGGGAGGGGTGAGGGGTGGGGGAGGGGATGGGGGGGTGGGGGAGGGGATGGGAGGGTGGGGGAGGGGCTGGGAGGGGCTGGGAGGGGGATGGGGTGGTGGGGGAGGGGCCTACAGACAGGTGGGGGAGGGGCAAACGGGGTGGGGGAGGGGCTGGGGGGGTGGGGGAGGGGCTGGGGAGGGGCTGATCAGCGCCTACAGACAGGTGGGGGAGGGGCTGGGGGTGGGGGAGGGGCTGGGGAGGGGCTGGGGGGGTGGGGGAGGGGCACAACCGCGACTACGAGGGGCTGATCGCCGGCTACAGACAGGTGGGGGAGGGGTGAGGGGGTGGGGGAGGGGCTGGGGGAGGGCCAGCTGTGGGTCGCTGTGGGGCAGGTTGTGGGTCCCTGTGGGTCGCTGTGGGTCTCTGTGGGTCGCCGTGGGGCAGGGTGTGGGTCGCTATGGGGCAGGGTGTGGGTCTCTATGGGGCAGGGTGTGGGTCGCTATGGGGCAGGGTGTGGGTCCCTGTGGGGCAGGGTGTGGGTCGCCGTGGGGCAGGATGTGGGTCTCTATGGGGCAGGGTGTGGGTCTCTGTGGGGCAGGGTGTGGGTCTCTGTGGGTCTCTGTGGGTCCCTGTGGGTCTCTGTGGGTCAGGCTGTGGGTCTCTATGGGGCAGGGTGTGGGTCTCTGTGGGGCAGGGTGTGGGTCTCTGTGGGTCTCTGTGGGTCGCTATGGGGCAGCCGTGGGGCAGCCGCTTGTTTCTGCCGCAGAACCCGGAACAGTCGGACGACGACGACGAGAAGAAGAGTCGGGACTCGGAGGGTGAGGGGGAGGGGCGGGGGGTGGGGGAGGGGCGGGGGGAGGGGAGGGGTATGGGGAGGGGCGGGGGTGGGGGAGGGGTGAGGTGGGGGAGGGGCGGGGGGGAGGGGGAGGGGCAGGGGGTGGGGGAGGGGTGAGGTGGGGCAGGGGCGGGGGGAGGGGCAGGGGGGTGGGGGAGGGGCAGGGGAGGGGGATGGGGGAGGGGCGAGGGGGGGAGGGGCAGGGGTGGGGGAGGGGCGGGGGGAGGGAGTGGGGGAGGGGCAGGGTGGGGGAGGGGTGGGGGAGGGGCGGGTGGGGGAGGGGGGGGCAGGGGGTGGGGGAGGGGCAGGGTGTGGGGAAGGGGCGGGGAGGGGTGGGGGGGTGGGGGAGGGGCAGGGTGGGGGAGGGGCAGGGGGGTGGGGAAGGGGCAGGGGGTGGGGGAGGGGTGAGGTGGGGGAGGGGCGGGGTGGGGGGAGGGGCAGAGGGTGGGGGAGGGGCAGGGTGGGGGAGGGGCGGGAGGGGAGGGGCAGGGTGGGGGAGGGATGGGGGGGAGGGTTATGGGGTGGGGGAGGGGCAGGGGGTGGGGGAGGGGTACAGGGTGGGGGAGGGGCAGGGGGTGGGGTGGGATCTGTGGGGCAGGAGATGGGGCAGGGAGGTGGGGGAGGGGCAGGATGTGGGGCAGGGGGGTGGGGTGGGCTGGGTTATGGGTCCCACCCCCACTTATGGGTCCCACCCCCCACTTATGGGTCCCGCCCCCACTTATGGGTCCCACCCCCCACTTATGGGTCCCTCCCCCACTTATGGGTCCCTCCCCCACTTATGGGTCCCAACCCCCCCAACCCCCCACTTATGGGTCCCGCCCCCACTTATGGGTCCCACCCCCACTTATGGGTCCCACCCCCCACTTATGGGTCCCACCCCCACTTATGGGTCCCGCCCCACTTATGGGTCCCACCCCCCACTTATGGGTCCCGCCCCACACTTATGGGTCCCGCCCCCCACGTGTGGGTCCCGCAGGCTCCAGCTCTTCGGCCTCGGAGCCGGATGACGATGACGTCGGCGTCGCCGCGTTCCTGCGCCGGAAAGAGGCTGCGGAGGGGAGGGGCAGGAAGAAGGGGGAGGTGAGGGGGGAGGGGCGGGGGGAGGGGGGTGGGGGAGGGGCAGGGGGTGGGGGTGGGGCTGGGTGGGGTGGGGGAGGGGAGGGGGAGGGGCAGTGAGGGAGGGGCAGGGGGAGGGGGTGGGGCTGGGTGGGGGAGGGGCCAGGGTGGGGGTGGGGAAGGGTGGGGGAGGGGTATGGGGTGGGGGAGGGGCGGGTGGATGGGGTGGGGGAGGGGATGGAGTGGGGGGGTGGGGGAGGGGCAGTATCCAGCTCATCGAGGTGGGGGAAGGGTGGAGGGTGGGGGTGGGGGAGGGGGCAGGGGGGTGGGGGAGGGGCAGCATCCAGCTTATCAGGGTGGGGGAGGGGCCAGGGTGGGGGGTGGAGCCAGGGTGGGGGAGGGGTATGGGATGGGGGAGGGGCGGGTGGATGGGGTGGGGGGAGGGGGCAGGGTGGGGGAGGGGATGGGTGGGATGGGGGAGGGGCAGCATCCAGCTCATCAAGGTGGGGGAGGGGCAGGGTGTTGGGGTAGGGGAGGGGCAGAGATTAGGGGGTGGGGGAGGGGCTGTGGGGGTGCCCCCCAGGAGGAGGAAGAGTGGGAGGAAGAGGAGGAAGAGGAGGAGGAGGAGGAGGAGGAGGAGGAAGGGTCTATGGGGCTGCCCCCCAAGTGTGGGGTGGGGTGGGGCTGTGGGGCTGCCCCCCAAATGTGGGGCTGCCCCCCAAGTGTGGGGCTGCCCCCCAAGTGCCCCCTGATCCCCAGGAGCAGGAGAAGGAAGGAGGAGGAGGGGGAAGAGAAGGAAGAGGAGGAGGAGGAGGAGGAGGAGGAGGAGGAGGAAGGCTCTATGGGGCTGCCCCCCAAGTGTGGGGCCGGGTAGGGTTGTGGGGCTGCCCCCCAAGTGTGGGGCTGCCCCCCAAGTGCCCCCTGACCCCCAGGAGGAGGAGGAGGGAGTAAGAGTAGGAACAGGAGGAGGAGGATCTGTGGGGCTGCCCCCCAAGTGTGGGGCCAGGTGGGGCTGTGGGGCTGCCCCCCAAGTGTGGGGCTGCCCCCCAAGTGTGGGGCTGCCCCCCAAGTGCCCCCTGACCCCCAGGAGGAGGAGGAGGAGGAGGGAGGAAGAGGAGGAACAGGAGGAGGAGGATAAGGATCTATGGGGCTGCCCCCCAAGTGTGGGGCGGGGTGGGGTTGTGGGGCTGCCCCCCATGTGTGGGGCTGCCCCCCAAGTGTGGGGCTGCCCCCCAAGTGCCCCATTCCCTCAGGAACAGGATGAGGAAGGAAGAGGAGGAGGAGGAGGAGGGAGGAAAAGGAGGAACAGGAGGAGGAGGAGGAAGGATCTATGGGGCTGCCCCCCAAGTGTGGGGCTGGGTGGGGTTGTGGGGCTGTCCCCCAAGTGTGGGGCTGCCCCCCAAGTGCCTGTTGCCCCCCAAGAGCAGGATGAGGAAGGAGGAGGAGGGAGGAAGAGTGGGAGGAGGAGGAGGAGGAGGAGGAGGAGGAAGGCTCTATGGGGCTGCCCCCCAAGTGTGGGGCTGCCCCCCAAGTGTGGGGCTGCCCCCTAAGCGCCCGCTGCCCCCCAGGAGGAGTCGGAGGCGTCGGACTCGGGCTCGGAGGAGGACTGGGGCTCCTCGGGCTCCGAGTCGGACTCCGAGTCGGACGAGGACGACGGGAAGTTCACGTCGCTGGCGTCGCGATTCCTCAAGAAGTGAGTGGGGGGCGGGACCCACACGTGTGGGGCGGGACCCATAAGTGTGGGGCAGGACCCATGGGTGTAGGTGGGACCCATAAGTGGGGGGTGGGACCCATGGGTGGGACCCACAAGTGGGGGGTGGGACCCATAAGTGGGGGGTGGACCCATAAGTGGGGGTGGGACCCACAAGTGGGGGTCAGACCCATAAGTGGGGGGTGGGACCCATAAGTGGGGGTGGGACCCACAAGTGGGGGTCAGACCCATAAGTGTGGGGCAGGACCCATGGGTGTAGGTGGGACCCATAAGTGGGGGGTGGGACCCATGGGTGGGACCCATAAGTGTGGGCAGGACCCACAAGTGGGGGGTGGGACCCATAAGTGTGGGGCGGGACCCATAAGTGGGGGGCAGGACCCATAAGTGGGGGCGGGACCCATAAGTGGGGGTGGGACCCATAAGTGGGGGAGGGACCCATAAGTGGGGGGCGGGACCCATGGGTGGGGGGTGGGACCCATAAGTGGGGGTGGGACCCATGGGTGGGGGGTGGGACCCATAAGTGGGGGGTGGGACCCATGGGCGGGACCCATAAGTGGGGTGGGACCCATAAGTGGGGGTGGGACCCACAAGTGGGGGTGGGACCCATAAGTGGGGGGCGGGACCCATAAGTGGGGGCGGGACCCATAAGTGGGGGGCGGGACCCATGAGTGGGGGGCGGGACCCATGAGTGGGGGTGGGACCCATAAGTGGGGGTGGGACCCATAAGTGTGGGGTGGGACCCATAAGTGGGGGGTGGGACCCATAAGTGGGGGTGGGACCCATAAGTGGGGGGTGGGACCCATAAGTGTGGGGTGGGACCCATGGGTGGGGGGGGTTCAGCCCTATAAGTAGGTGCCCATGTGTGGGGTGGGACCCACAAGTGTGGGGTGGGACCCATGGGTGTAGGTGGGACCCATAAGTGGGGGGCGGGACCCATAAGTGGGGCTGGGGGGGGCGGGACCCATAAGTGGGGGGTGGGACCCATAAGTGGGGGGTGGACCCATAAGTGGGGGTGGGACCCACAAGTGGGGGTCAGACCCATAAGTGGGGGTGGGACCCATAAGTGGGGGTGGGACCCATAAGTGGGGGGTGGGACCCATAAGTGGGGGGCAGGACCCATGGGTGGGGGGTGGGACCCATAAGTGGGGGTGGGACCCATGGGCGGGACCCATAAGTGGGGTGGGACCCATAAGTGGGGGTGGGACCCACAAGTGGGGGTGGGACCCATAAGTGGGGGTGGGACCCATAAGTGTGGGGCAGGACCCATAAGTGGGGGCGGGACCCACAAGTGGGGGGCGGGACCCATAAGTGGGGGTGGGACCCATAAGTGGGGGTGGGACCCATAAGTGGGGGCGGGACCCATAAGTGGGGGAGGGACCCATGGGTGGGGGGTGGGACCCATAAGTGGGGGGTGGGAACCATATGTGGGGGGTGGGGGCGGGACCCATAAGTGGGGGTGGGACCCACAAGTGGGGGGTGGGACCCATAAGTGGGGGTGGGACCCATGGGTGGGGGCGGGACCCATAAGTGGGGGGTGGGACCCATAAGTGGGGGTGGGACCCATAAGTGGGGGTCAGACCCATAAGTGGGGGTGGGACCCATAAGTGGGGGGCTGGGCTGATAGGTGGGTGCCCATGGGTGGGGGTTCAGCCCCATAAGTGAGGTCCAGCCCCCCATCTATGGGTCCAGCCCCACACTTGTGGGTCCAGCCCCACACTTATGGGTCCAGCCCCACACTTGTGGGTCACTGTGGGGCAGGGAGGAGGAGAAACAGGGTCACCCCAAGGCACGAGGAGCCCCCTGGGTGTGTCTCAGCCCCATAAGTGACCCCAGATGTGGGTCCAGCCCCCCACCTATGGGTCCAGCCCCCCACTTATGGGTCCAGCCCCACATCTATGGGTCCAGCCCCACTCTTATGGGTCGCTGTGGGGCAGGGAGGAGGAGAAATAGGGTCACCCCAAGGCACGAGGAGCCCCCTGGGTGTGTCTCAGCCCCACAAGTGACCCCAGATGTGGGTCCAGCCCCCCACCTATGGGTCCAGCCCCCCATCTATGGGTCCAGCCCCACACTTATGGGTCGCTGTGGGGCAGGGAGGAGGAGAATTAGGGTGACCCCAAGGCATGAGGAGCCCCCCAAACGTGGCTCAGCCCCCCACCTGTGGGTCCAGCCCCCCATCTGTGGGTCCAGCCCCCCACCTATGGGTCCAGCCCCACACTTGTGGGTCCAGCCCCACACTTGTGGGTCGCTGTGGGGCAGGGAGGAGAGGAAAAGGGTCACCCCAAGGCACGAGGAGCCCCCCAAACGTGGTCCAGACCCCCACTTATGGGTCCAGACCCCCACTTATGGGTCCAGCCCCACACTTGTGGGTCCAGCCCCACACTTGTGGGGCAGGGAGGAGGAGAATTAGGGTGACCCCAAGGCATGAGGAGCCCCCTGGGTGTGTCTCAGCCCCACAAGTGACCCCAGCTGTGGGTCCAGCCCCCCACCTATGGGTCCAGCCCCCCACTTGTGGGTCCAGCCCCACACTTATGGGTCGCTGTGGGGCAGGGAGGAGGAGAAGCAGAGTCACCCCAAGTGTTATGAGCCCCACAACTGAGTTCCAGCCCCACAAGTGACCCCAGATGTGGGTCCAGCCCCCCATCTATGGGTCCAGCCCCCCATCTATGGGTCCAGCCCCACACTTGTGGGTCCAGCCCCACACTTATGGGTCGCTGTGGGGCAGGGAGGAGGGGAAAGGGGTTACCCCATGACACAAAGAGCCCCCCAAACGTGGTCCAGCCCCCCACCTATGGGTCCAGCCCCCCATCTATGGGTCCAGCCCCCCATCTATGGGTCCAGCCCCACACTTGTGGGTCGCTGTGGGGCAGGGAGGAGGGGAAAAGGGTCACCCCAAGACACGAGGAGCCCCCCAAACGTGGTCCAGACCCCCAGATGTGGGTCCAGCCCCACACTTATGGGTCCAGCCCCACACTTATGGGTCCAGCCCCCCATCTATGGGTCGCTGTGGGGCAGGGAGGAGGAGAAACAGGGTCACCCCAAGGCACAAGGAGCCCCCTGGGTGTGTCTCAGCCCCACAAGTGACCCCAGATGTGGGTCCAGCCCCCCATCTATGGGTCCAGCCCCACATCTATGGGTCCAGCCCCACACCTATGGGTCCAGCCCCACATCTATGGGTCCAGCCCCACACTTATGGGTCGCTGTGGGGCAGGGAGGAGGAGAAACAGGGTCACCCCAAGGCACGAGGAGCCCCCCAAACGTGGCTCAGCCCCCCAGATGTGGGTCCAGCCCCCCATCTATGGGTCCAGCCCCACACTTGTGGGTCCAGGCCCACACTTGTGGGTCGCTGTGGGGCAGGGAGGAGGGGAAAAGGGTCACCCCAAGGCACAGGGAGCCCCCCAAACGTGGCTCAGCCCCCCAGCTGTTGGTCCAGCCCCACACTTGTGGGTCCAGCCCCCCACTTATGGGTCCAGCCCCACACTTGTGGGTCCAGCCCCACACTTGTGGGTCGCTGTGGGGCAGGGAGGAGGGGAAAACGGTCACCCCAAGACACAAAGAGCCCCCCAAACATGGTCCAGCCCCCCACCTATGGGTCCAGCCCCCCATCTATGGGTCCAGCCCCACATATATGGGTCCAGCCCCACACTTATGGGTCGCTGTGGGGCAGGGAGGAGGAGAATTAGGGTCACCCCAAGGCACGAGGAGCCCCCCAAACGTGGCTCAGCCCCCCAGCTGTGGGTCCAGCCCCCCATCTATGGGTCCAGCCCCCCATCTATGGGTCCAGCCCCACACTTGTGGGTCCAGCCCCACACTTGTGGGTCACTGTGGGGCAGGGAGGAGGAGAAATAGGGTCACCCCAAGGCATGAGGAGCCCCCCAAACGTGGTCTAGACCCCCACCTATGGGTCCAGCCCCCCATCTATGGGTCCAGCCCCCCACTTGTGGGTCCAGCCCCACACTTATGGGTCGCTGTGGGGCAGGGAGGAGGGGAAGCAGAGTTACCCCAAGTGTTATGAGCCCCACAACTGAGTTCCAGCCCCACAAGTGACCCCAGATGTGGGTCCAGCCCCCCATCTATGGGTCCAGCCCCCCATCTATGGGTCCAGCCCCACACTTGTGGGTCCAGCCCCACACTTATGGGTCGCTGTGGGGCAGGGAAGAGGGGAAAAGGGTCACCCCAAGACACGAGGAGCCCCCCAAACGTGGCTCAGCCCCCCAGCTGTGGGTCCAGCCCCCCACTTATGGGTCCAGCCCCACACTTATGGGTCGCTGTGGGGCAGGGAGGAGGGGAAATAGGGTCACCCCAAGGCATGAGGAGCCCCCTGGGTGTGTCTCAGCCCCACAAGTGACCCCAGATGTGGGTCCAGCCCCCCACCTATGGGTCCAGCCCCACACTTGTGGGTCCAGCCCCACACTTGTGGGTCGCTGTGGGGCAGGGAGGAGAGGAAAAGGGTCACCCCAAGGCACGAGGAGCCCCCCAAACGTGGTCCAGACCCCCATCTATGGGTCCAGCCCCCATCTATGGGTCCAGCCCCCCATCTATGGGTCCAGCCCCACACCTATGGGTCCAGCCCCCCACTTGTGGGTCCAGCCCCACACTTATGGGTCACTGTGGGGCAGGGAGGAGGGGAAATAGGGTCACCCCAAGGCACGAGGAGCCCCCTGGGTGTGTCTCAGCCCCACAAGTGACCCCAGATGTGGGTCCAGCCCCCCATCTATGGGTCCAGCCCCCCATCTATGGGTCCAGCCCCACACTTGTGGGTCCAGCCCCACACTTGTGGGTCGCTGTGGGGCAGGGAGGAGAGGAAAAGGGTCACCCCA